>NC_134581.1:9932500-10200000 GCF_037038515.1 Microtus pennsylvanicus | reverse complement strand
CAAGCTGGTCAAGCAAGTCACTGGGAGCTGGCCTCTGAAGATTGCTCACACAGCCTGATTCCTGTCACTTTCTGGATTCCCGTCTTCAGTCAGGTGAGCAGCCTCTGGCACCACGGACTGGGTGGCTCCAGCTGTGGGGACTGAAACCACAGAAACTGTGAGCCAGAACGAGCTGCTCCTGCCGTGAGTGGTTGCTCTTGGGTGTTTTGCAACTGTTCAAAGTAACAAATACAGACCAGATGCCTAGCCTCGATGAAGGCTACGGCCTCACGCAGGCCCTTGCCAAAAGGCCTACCCAGTGTCAACGGCCACTGCCGGAACTGTGAGTGGCAAGGCTCCCAGGTGTTTCTAGCGCTCCCCTCCCCGTTGAGTTTTCAGCAGCCTGTGAGTCTCCCCAGCTCAGGTTCTAGAGCCTACAGAGCAGTTGTCCCCGTTGTGAGCTGAGCTCCTAACCCAGCAAATGCTTTGGAGAAGCAAGTCTTGTGATGAGCTGGAGAAAACGTCCCAACAGGGTTTGCACCTGTTCCTTGGGTTTCAAAGATGAGAGTAGAATTTCAGGCCTCCAGGTGTCTGGAAAAATCCATAAGAATTCACTTTTAAGGAAGATAATTCTACCCTAGTCCTTGATCTTACTTCAACGATTTTTATTAGCAGAGTATTTCACACACAACATAAAATAGCCAGTCACACTAGGAGATTAATAATGAATAAAATTCAGGAGACACACCAGCTAAATGAAATTCTAGCCGGGCGGTGGTGGCCCACGCCTTTAATCCCAGCACTCGGGAGGCAGAGCCAGGTGGATCTCTGTGAGTTCAAGACCAGCCTGGTCTACAAGAGCTAGTTCCAGGACAGGCTCCAAAGCCACAAAGAAACCCTGTCTTGAAAAAGCAAAAAAAAAAAAAATCTATATATCACCCCAGGTAGACAGTGACTTTCAGATGACAACCTTTGAGGCTGGAGAAACGGCACAGCTATTAAGAGCACTGGCTAATTTTCTATAGGACCTGGGTTTGATTCCCAGCATGCCTGTGGCAGCTCACAATCATCTGTAACTTCAGTCCGGGGGATCCAGCACCCTCTTCTGACCTCCTCAGTCACAAGGCACCCTCATGGTGAACAGACATGCATGCAGGCAAAACACCCATACACATAAAATAAAAATAATTTTTTTAAAAAAGATGACAATCCTTAAATTTTTCAAAACTATAAAAGACAAGAATTTTACCAGCATGAGAAACTATAAAAATAGCCATATGGAAATATTTTAGAAATGAAAAACAATAGTAACTAAAATTAAGAATCTAATGGATGGATCTAATAGCTGACTGAAATGAGCCAAAGAAAGAATTAGTAAGCTGGAAGCTATTTGGGAGGGAGATATGCTGAACAAAGAAAAAAAGAAAGAATAAAAAAAATGTAGAGAAAATGGTAAAGGTGATGAAACTGTACGCAATTAGAATTCTAAAAGGAAGAAAAGAGGGGGCTGGAGAGGTCGGTGGTTGGGAAGTCTCATGTCGGAGGCTACCGCTCTCCCAGCACCCACACATTGAGTCTGCAGATGGAGGCTGCTCTCTGTGTGGAGTCCAGCCTGAGGGACACTGTTTGGAGCCTCTCTACAGAAGCCTGGGTAACACAGAGGGCATAACCACAGTGTTCTCAGATGGTCCCTTCGCAGGCAGATTATGGAGTCTGTCTGCTCCAGCTTGGTGAACTCCACTTCCCCTTCGCCTGGCAGATAGCTCCGTTGTTCTTCCTCCTTTACCTCAGTTTCTGTCTTGCCTCAGTTCCCTCCACCGCCCTTCCCCCCGCTGCCCAGGCTCGTGGGTGCAGGCACCGGGATCCCATCCTTGCCACAGGTTTCTACAGACCTCTGAGACACGTTGGACGAGGTGATTCAGCGGAATAAGTGCACCCTCCTCTTCCCACCCATAGGCCACTCCTCCCAGCTCTCCACCAAGCCACCCAGGCAGACCCCTGTCTTCTGAACCACAGAATCTGGAGTTTAGGGGACCTCCCATTAAAGGCTTTAGAAGGAAATGCCAAGCTTGGAAACCTTGTCAAGGAGCAATGGTTCTTGGAGAGGCTTTCGGAATATCTGAATAGAAAGAACAGCGAACCTAGTGAGGTGCCTCAGCGGGACTCAGAACTCTCAAAGGAAGGGAAAACCTAAAAGTAGGTGTCACTTGGAAGACCTTTCCCCTCCCAAGAAGATAGTTATTCCTCCAGCAGGGGTCAGAAAAGGAAGGGTCTGGACAAGACAGCAGCAGTGTCTTGGCTGGCGGCTACTCAAAGGGAATCGATTTTGTTGAAGCTGAAGTCTGTGCACCAGGGGAATTTTAGATGGCCTTCCAAAGATTAAGAGCCACCCAACCTGCTCCCAGAATAAAGGCCCTCTGGAGAAGCCCCCTCAGAAAAAAGTCCCCTCAGATGAAGCCTCCTCAGAAAAAGTTGAACCCTCATAACCTAGGAAAAGACCTCCCACAAGAGAACCCCCCTAGAAAGATCTCTCTCTCTCTCTCTTTCTGAAGAATGTCACATAGAAATACACCCTCTCCCGCTTAGACAGCAAGGACTCTAGGACATTCCAGAACTTACTAGGGAAGATGGCAGTGACTGACCGTGGGTCTGTGGTCGCTGGTCCCAAGGGGCATAAGAGTTCCTTGGCTCAGTGTGGCCCCATCAGCTGTAATGGAGATGTGGTTTACAACAAGCACTGCCCTCACCTTGCTGAGATGCCGACAGCTGACAGTATGGAGTGGTTCCCTCGAGCACATAGCGAAGGCTGCTTACGCAGCCAGATCTATAAGATATGTCCAGGGAAGACGGGAGTGAAGCGTGCCATTTACAGTGACTTTTCCCTCGCGTCCCTCGCTGGAGATATCCCCACTCACCCTCACCCCCAGCCAGAAGGCCACTGCTTAGAGAATGCCACCATGCCTCCAAAGTATCTCACTAACGAAGCTGTTGGACTGTAACATCCAGTCTGGGAAGTCAGCTATTCTTTGGCAGAGGATGCCCTGGTTACCATGGTGACAGGGGACTTTATGCAAATCAAGCTTTTGACTTTCAGCAGGCAGGGCATGATGAGAAATGTTTCCTCATTGCCTCACCACTAGGTGACCATCTGTCTTTTAGGAGAGGAGGTAGTAGAGAGTACTGTGTTACCCACGCTGGTCTCAAACTCTTTATTTCAAGTGATCCTCCTGCCTCAGCTTGCCAAGTAGCTGATGCTACAGTTGTGTGCCATTATGCAAGACACATGCCATTTTATGCCTTTTGTTCTCAAATAATCTGCTAATTTTTAAGCCTTTGGGTTGCAGTTGCTTACCTAGAGTGATAGATTTTCTTGATTTAGGTTCCGCTTTGCAAGCTAAAGAATTCCACATAATTTTAGTCAATTTTCTAGTCTTTTAGATTCCCCTGAACCTGGAGTTACAGGAGGTTGTGAGCCCCCATACCCGGTGCTGGGAACCAAACCCAGGTTCTCTGCGAGAGCAAGCGTTCCACTGCTGAGCCTTCTCTCCACCCCTTCTACTGAACCTTTCAAAAACTCAAATGAGGACTGGGGAGATGGCTCAGCAGGTAAAGACGCCTTCTGTCAAGGTTGAGGACCTAAGTTCAGCACCTGGGACCTGCATGGTGGATAATCTTCATACACACATGACCTCCATACACGTATTACCGAAGTAAACACTTAAAATGTAAAAATAAACTCAAATGACTCCTTGGATGGATTTTTTTTCTCAGTGAGGGGGTAAAAAGGTATTGCCTCTGACGCCTGTGAGTTAACCCCGTCATCACCTGTCTTCCCAATGTGACCTTTGTCTGAGGAGAATGTTTCTATGTCCAAAGGTCTCAAAGTTGACGGCAGAAATGAATTCTTTTCAGCCTGAAGACGGTCCTAACCCAGGGTCCTCCTTTGTCTGTGCAGGACAACTGTGTGCAGCAAAGGGAGCGGCGAACAGCCAATCGTGAGAGCTGTCGATGTGAGAATTGACAGCCACCCTGCTCCTGGTACCAAGTACAACGCCCTTTGCATTAAGGATGAAGGTAGGTCTTTGTAAGGGTCCGGGAGGGTGTGAGTGGCTGCTACCATCTGTGTGAACACATTGGGGTGACATGTCTCTGAGCATGCTTCGCTGATTCTTCCCAGGGTGAATAGAGGGATGGCTTGGATGCTAAGATCACTAACTGCTCTTCCCAAGGAACTTCGGTTCCCACCACCTATGTTGGGTAAATGCCTGTCACTCTAGCTCCAGGGACTCCAATAACCTCGTTTTTGTGGGCATTAGCAATCATATGTGCACACACGTGCACACACACACACACACACACACACAATTTAAAAAAAATAAAACAAATGTTAAAAATTACAAGTTTAGAAGGAGACTAACTAGGAAAGCAGATAAGGCAGTGGGAACCTGAACAGGAAAGTGAACATGGCCAAGCCATGGTTCAATATTCAGCAGAGTTCACAGAGGTGCTGAGGGAGCCAGTGTCTCAGAGAACCTCTGGAGGCGGTGTGCATGTATCACAAACCTCTGGAGGCAGCGCATGTATCCAGAACCTCTGGAAACAGTGTGCACTGGGCAGCGTGCATTTATCGAGAACCACTGGAGGCAAAATATACAAAGAACTCAAGAAATTGGTCATCAAAAGAACAAATAATCCAATAAAAAATGGGGTACAGACCTAAACAGAGAATTCTCAACAGAGGAATCTAAAATGGCTGAAAGATACTTAAGTAAATGTTCAACACCCTTAGCCATCAGAGACATGCAAATCAAAACAGCTTTGAGATTCCATCTTACACCTGTAAGAATGGCCAAGATAAAAACACTGATGACAACTTACGTTGATGTGGGGTAGAGAGAACACTTCTGCATTGCTGGTGGGAATGCAAGCTGGTACAGCCCCTTTGGATGTCAGTGTGGCGATTTCTCAGAAAATTAGGAAACAACCTTCCTCAAGACCCAGCAATACCACTTTTGGGTATATATCCAAAGGATGCTCAATTGTGCCACAAGGACATGTGCTCAACTATGTTCATAGCAGCTTTGTTTGTCATAGCTAGAACCTGGAAACAACCTAAATGCCCCTCAACTGAAGAATGGATAAGGAAATGTGGTATATTTACACAATGCAGAAAAAAAATGACACCTTGAAATTTGCAGGCAAATGGGTGGAGCTAGAAAATATCATATTAAGTGAGGTAACCCAGACCCAGAAAGACAATTATCACATGTACTCACTCATAAGTGGTTTTTAAACATAAAGCAAAGAAAACCAGCCTACAAATCACAATCCCTGAGAATCTAATACAACCATGAAGACTCTAAGAGAGACATACACAGATCTAATCTACATGGGAAGTAGAAAAAGACAAGATCTCCTGAGTAAACTGGGAGCATGGAGACCTCGGGAGAGAAGGGGAGGGAAGAGGCAGGAAGAGGAGCAGAGAAAATTGTAGAGCTCAATAAAAATCAATTTTAAAAAACTCCGGAGGCGGTATGCATGTATTGAGAACCTCGGGAGATGGTGTGCATGTATAGTTACTGTCTCGTTGCTGTAACAAAAGGTGACATGAGGGAGTAGGTGTTTGCTTTGCTTCACAGTTTGAGGGTGGAGTCTATCATGCTGTAGGAACTTAAGAGCACTATGGGCAGTGTGTCCACATCTGGGAAGCAGAGAGAGACAAATGCTGCTGGCCATCAGACCTTTCCTTTCCCTGAGGTCGTGGGATGGCACCATCCACTCTGAGGACATGTCCTCCTTCCTCAGTTGAGCACCTTCACAGACCCACCTGGAGCTGTCTCCTATGTGATTCTAAATCCAGCTAAGTTGATAATGAAGATTAATTATCACAGTACATAATTATGATTTTCCTTATTGGGGTGAGGGAGCTGGGGTAGATATACCACCATAGCTGTCAGTCATTGCTCAAGGGATATATGAGAAAATACTGACTTCTAGGGGTTTTGTTTGTCTGGGTACAAGTGGCATGTTCCCACAAAGAGGTGCAGGTGCCCACCAGGAGCCCTGTGCTTGGAAAGATCCAGCTCTCTGGGGAATAAGAGTAGAACCCTGGGCTGGGCGGTAATGGCTCATGCCTTTGATCCCAGCACTTAGGAAACAGAGGCAGGTGGATCTCTGTGAGTTCAAGGCCAGCCTGGTCTGCAGAGTGAGTTCCAGGACAGCCAGGGCTACACAGAGAAACCCTGCCTTGAACAAACAAACAAAAAAGAACAGAACCCTGTCCTTGTCCACTTCAGATCCTGATGGTCACGGCTCAGGCTTTAGTCTCTCTTCCTAGTGAGGACCATACTTAAAAATAATTCCTTTCCTGAGCTGGGGAATTGGCTCAGAGGTTAAAAGCACTTATTGCTCTTGCAGAGGACTCAGGTTTGATTTCCAGCATCCACATGGAGGCTCATGACTGTCTATAATGCCAGTTCCAGGGGATCAGGCATCCTTTTCTGAGTTTTGAGGGTTCCGGGAACACATACGGTGCATATACATACACACATGTAAAACACTCACACACATTCATCAGTGACATGCCCGTCTTCCAGTGTGAGCACTCAGCTAGGAAAGGGTCTGCATTTGCTGGGTTATATGGAAGGCCATCAGAGCCATCTCTCCATCGGCCCAATCAAGTAACCAAGAGACTCCCTCTGTTTCTGTCTGTTTCTCTGACAGCTGTATAAGGAAATTCAAATGACCCTTTGGATCCCAAACCTCACCAGTGTCTGACCCTGAGGGAAACAGAACAAAGCCAGAACCTTGTCCCTCTAGTGATCTCAAGGGAACAGGTCTTCTTTAGTTTTGCGACATTTTGTGCCACCCAAAGCAGAGTGACTTAAATGACAACTTGGTAGCCCCACAATTTGTGTGGCACTTGTGCTAATCCTGGCTAGGCTCATCTACCAATCTCTAGCCTGCTCGTGGTTCAGAGGTAGCTTTGCTCCTGGGGAGCGCAGAGCTGCCATCTAGCTGCAATGGCAAACGTCCAGTTCAAAGGGAGACCCTGTCTGAAAGGAGCGAGACCGGCAGTGACGGCAGGACCCCACACAAGCGTGCTCAGGCATGCACACAGAGATACATACAGATACCCCCGTGCATCACACATATAGACCCCGACACAGAAATACACACACAGAGAGATACTCCCCGCAGCACCTCACATATACACAGACACACACAGATACCCCTACACATATACATCACACACACACAGACGTTCAGCCCCCAGCACCGCACATACACACAGACACACTCAGACACCCTACACACATATACATCACATACACACACACACAGACATTCAGCCCCCAGCACCGCACATACACGCAGACACACACAGATACCCCTACACATATACATCACACACACACACAGACGTTCAGTCCCCAGCACCGCACATACACACAGACACACTCAGACACCCTACACACATATACATCACACACACACACACACACACACACACAGATACTCCCCGCAGCACCTCACATATACACAGACACACTCAGATACCCTACACACATATACATCACACACACACAGACATTCAGCCCCCAGCACCGCACATACACACAGACACACTCAGATACCCTACACACATATACATCACACACACACAGACGTTCAGCCCCCAGCACCACACACACACACAGATACCCCCCATAGACATACATCACACATACAGACACCCCAACACATACATACATCTCTCACACAGAGAGATACCCACACACACAGACACCCCCTTACACACAGTGACACCCTCCACAGTACCAGACACACATAGAAATACACCGTCAATCTCCCCTACAGCAACACACACACATTCCCTATACATACACTAAAATAAATAATTAAAACGTAGAGAATTGGAAAACAGAGAAAGGCTAAGCAACCACCCTGGATTAAATGGGATAAGAGACTTGATAATGAATGCAATCCTGGACTAGCAAAAAAAAAAAAAAAAGACAGCTGTATTTGATTGTGTTTGAATATGGATTGTGAATTGCACAGCTTGATATTGATGCCAAGACATCGTGATTTTGATAATTTCTGCTGCTGTGCTAAGAGGACATCCTTGCTTTTAGGAAATGCACAGCTAAGTCTCTTAGGGGGTAAAGGGCATCATGTCTACAACCTTCTCTAAAGTGGATCAGAGAAGTGTGTGTGTGTGTGTGTGTGTGTGTGTGTGTGTGCCCGCGCACGCCCTCCCATGCGCTGTGAGTTTTTCCTAGTGCGTTGTAAAGAAACATCTTACCTTGAGAGGACACCAATGACAGGCAATAATTGCTCCATTCAAGCTGAGCTTGGTGGTGAGTGTCCCGGGGTTACTCACCAGAGCGGGGTGACTCGAGAGCAGCTACCCCATCATGAGTACCCACAGAGAAAGCTGCACCCATGATGCTCTCCTCAGAGCTGTCCCTGTGTCCTGCTGTCATGCCTTAGATGGAGTGTGGAAGTCATTGCTCACAACCCTCCGGGTTTCGTGGCGGAGAGGTTGCCCTTCCCTTATGGGGATCTGATGAACCTCCTTGGCGAAAGCAAACAGGCTAGTCAGAGGGTTCCTATGGATTTCCAAGCACTGCTCAACTGAGATTTCCTGGGGTTTCTCACACACACAGTGTTAAGAGGACCTGAAGGCGGAGAGGCTCAGCTGAGCGGACCTGAGGGCAGGAGGGTAAGGCCAGCTCACAGGGTCTAAGGTTCCTACCAGTGTCTCAGCACCGTGCCCTCTTTCTACCCTCTCTCTGGTCCGCATGCCATGTCTGTCACCACGATGCTGCTCCCCTCTGGTAAGACAGAGGAATGGAGAGTGCTGACTTCAAAACTGTGGACACACACCTGCCAAAGATGGAAGCTCACATGCATACAGCCCCTCCTGCAGGTCTTCCGAGCAGAGTCCACCACCAGCATAGACACGTCTTTTTCCCTTTGGTGTTTTTGTTTCAGAGTGTGAATTTCCAGCCCATGCTGATCTCACTTAAACTAGTAAGTGCACAGTTACTTTTACAGACAGGATGCTGAAGCCTCTTCCACTTGCATTTCCCCCCACTGTACTTGGGTAGATTCTCAGTGGGGCCAGTAGCCCAAGGATTGCTGACTTCCAGCTCCCCCTCAATTCTGTCTGCCACACCCCCAGCCTACACATTGCTGCCCCTGAGACATAGCTGGCCTCACCTCCCTTCTTTACAGCCACTGTTACCTTTATTTCCCCTAAAGACGGGAATGTTCAGTTCCGTGTCGCCTTCAAGAAGAGCTGGATGCTCACTGTCCCCAGCTTTCAGGTCTGCCTAGAGGAGTCCCCCTACCTCAGGAATGGCTTTGGGAGAATTTCCCAGCTGAGTCATCTCTCTAGCCCTGCCTCTTCCTATCTTTTAACCTCATCTATGTGGGCATTTTAGAGTCCAGAGCCCGTGGTCAGGGCTGGTCCTCCTCTAAGATTTTGAGTGTTCCCTGCTCAAATTTAGCCTAGTGACTCCATGTCAAAGAAGCAAGTGACAGACAGGTGAGTCTTTTCAACTCTTCCCCGTCACTAAGTCAAGGGCTCTCCATGCACTGTGTCCTATCTCTTGTGGGCTTTTTAGTCTTCTGGCCTCTGTGGATGGCGCAGTGGTTCTCAGCCTTCTGAATGCTGTAATCCTTTAACAGTTCCTCATGGTGTAGTGACCCCAACCACAAAACTACTTTCCTTGAGAATTCATAACTGTAATTTTACTACTGTTATGAATTGTAATGTAAATTCTGTGTTTTCTGATAGTCTTAGTTTGGCCGGGTGTGGTGACATTGTGTTTTCCTGCTATGGTAAGACACTCTGACCAAAAGTAACTTGGGGAGGAAAAGGATGATTTGGCTCACACTTCCGGGTCACAGTCCATCACTGAGGGAAGTCAAGACAGGTACTCAAGCAGGAACTAAGCAGAGACCATAGAGGAATGCTGTTTACTGACTCACTGACTGGTTTGTGTTTAGCTAGCTTTCTTATGAAGCCCAGATCCACCAGCCTAGGGATGGTGCCACCCAAGGTGGGCTCGACTCTCCCACATTATCCACCAATAAGACAGTCTCTCGCAGAACAATCTGATCATGGTAATTGAGGTTTTCTCTTCCCAGATAACTCTAGGTTGAGTCAATTTGATAATACAACCTAATCGGGCCTGAGAGGCCAGCATCTTTATCCACTGAGCCATCTCACCAACCCAGCGTATCTCTTTTTGAGCAAAATTTTCTTGGGTGACGTGAATGCATGAGCACCAAAACAAAGGAAGGTAGAATACTAGGAGAGGAAATCCGAACTTCAAGTTATTTTCCTTTCTGGGGAAATAAAGATGTCTTGACTTTGATGTGGCACTTCTACACCTACAGATTTATCCTAAAATAACTACATAGAATAAATATGGGACTGGGAGAAGGCTCAGCGGGTAAAGTGCTTGGAGCTGAGTTCTGTTCTCCAGAATCCATGTTTTTCAACAGCGTACAGTAGGGCTGGGCAAAATGTGTATTGTATGAGCAACAGACCTCAGTGTGGATCCCAGCTCCCACATAAAAGCCAAATGTATGGCACACGTCTGTAATACGTCTGTAACCCCAGCGCCAGGGAGCTGAGACAGGTGGATCCTGGGACTCACTGGCTAGCCAGTCTAGCCAAACAAGTGAGCGCCAGGATCCGTGAGCAACCTTGTCGCAAACGTAAGGTGGAAAGCAATGGAGGGGGACACAAGACATAAGCCTCTAGACATGCACACATGGACAAATACAAATGCACACACACACACACACACACACACGGTGGGGGGGTGGGAAGTGTGGTCTTTTGGTCCAACGTGTGAATGTCTAAGAAGCTACACCCCAGAACAACAGGCAAAACATGAAGTGAGGCAGCAGATTGGTAACATTGTTTAATTAATTAATGTGTTTATTTAGTGTGTGTGTGTGTGTGTGTGTGTGTGTGTGTGTGTGTGTGCGCGCAAGTGTGTGCGCACCACAGCACTGGTGTAGAGCTGAGAGAACAACACGTGGGAGTCAGTTCTCTTCTTCTGTTAGGTGGGTGGTAGGAATTGAACTCACATCTCCAGACTTTGTGGCAAGCCCCTTTACACACTGCACCATCTCGCTAGCCCTAAATAGAAGTTCTTAAAGAGAACAAAAATAAATGCGAGAGAGAGAGAGAAAACGTGCACAGACTCACAAACTTTTTAAAAATCTTACAACACATGAATCAAAGAAAAACTTTCAAGAGATTTTCTTTGACTAAACAAGAATAAAATACAATTTATTAAAATTTATGAGACTGTAGTTAGACAGAAATGTACAGCTTTGAATGCTTATATTAGAAAAACAAAGATCTAAAATCAGTTGTCTAAGCTTCAGTAAGACACTCAAAACAGAAGAGCACAATGAAATTAAAAAAGGAAAATAAGAGAAAAATCAATAAAACCCAAAGTTGGTGCTTTGAAGTGGCAAATGGCATTGACAAACCTCTAGCCAGACTAAGAGGGAAAGCCCTATGAGAAATGGAAAAGGGAGGGCAGGAGAGATGGCTCACTGGTGCAGGCACTTCCTGATCATCTGGAGGACCAGATTTTGATCCCCAGCATGCGCACTGCATTGGGTGGCTCATGAGCATCTCTAACTCCAGATGCAGGGGAGCTGACACCCTCTTCTGGCCACCATGGGCACCTACACACACCATACACACACACACACACACACACCATACACAAATAATAAGACAAATATTTTTAAAAAGAAGTGAAAAAACATCTGGGCATAGTGGCATTTGCCTTTCATCCCCGCACTCAGAAGACAGAGGCAGACAGATCTCTACAAGTTTGAGGCCAGCCTGGTCAACATAGCAAGTTCCAAGCAGCCAGAGCTACACAGTGAGACCTCCCCACCCTTGGAAGAAAAGAAAAAGAGAAATGGGAAAGGGGGAATCACTACAGACCTTGTTTGTTAAATGAATCACAAAAACAATATAAATAGGGCTGAAACAAGGGCTCAGCAGATGAACTAGCCTGCTGCTTCCGCATAGGACCCGTTCTCAGCCCCTGCTGCAGGCAGGTCATGTGTCAGTCAGTCTGACTCCCAGCACACATGCTGGGTGTCTTACAATCGCCTGTAACTCCAACTACGGGGGTTCTGATGCCCTTTTCTCTCCTCTGTACTCAGGTGCACAAACCCCCACACAGACACACATAAATACAAATGATTAAATATAAATAAGATCTAAGTAGCTGTGCCTTCAGCTTTGAAAACCTAGATGAAACGAACCAATTTGCTGAGAGAACAGTCTAATAAAACAGTTAAGAAGACAGGAGCAATCTCACAAAACCCCTCTCTGTCAAAGAGCAGAATAAATAATAACTCTGAAACAGAGTATCAGGCACAGATGGCCTGAGCATTTAAGAAAGAAATCATACCGATTCTCTGCAAAATTTTCCAGAAGTTAAAAGCAGAAGGAATACTTCCTAATTCATTCCATGAGGACATTATTACCTCCAAACCAAAACCAGACAAGACATTCCAAGAGAAGAGGGCTACAGACCAATATATCTCATGAACACAGACAAGGAAACATTAGCAAATTAGTCTAACAAGATATAAAAGGATTACAAAGCCATGTGGTAGCATGCCTGGAATCCCATCACTTCAGAAGGCAGGAGCAAGAGAATCACAAATCTGAGGTCAGTCTGGGCTATATAGTGAGATCCTGCTCTCCCTCCCATCCCCCCAAATTACAGGTGTTAGGATGGTGGCTTAGTGGATAAGAACACTTACTCCGAAAGTATAAAGTTCTGAGTTCAATCCTCATCATGTAAGTAAAAAGCTGTATATGCCTGTTACTCAAGAATTAGGGGTGGTGATAGGGGGATCCTGGGAGCTTTCTGGGCAAGCAGCCTAGTCAAGCTTCATCTTGCGTGAGAGACCAAGTCTCAAAGCTATAAGGTGGAGAGCTATAAAGAAGGACACTTGATGTCCTGCATGTGCACACAGGAGTACGTCCATGCAGACATCACACACACACACACACACACACACACACACACACACACACACACACACAATGACCAAGTGGGATTGCCCCCAGGTGCACTTAACTGGTTTCACATTAAAAGAACAACTGATATAATCCATTACACCAAGAGACCACAGAAGAAAAATCACATGACGATTTTGACCCATGAGAAAAGCAGTTGACCAGATCCAGCACTGGTGGATGATAAAATATACTTTTCACCATTATTGAAAATAATGAGAGACTTCCTCGAGTTGGCAAAGAACATCTAGGAAAAAAAAAAAACTCTACCGCTCCCATTTTCCTGAATGGTCAGAGGTGAGTGTTTCTCACAGTGGTGAGAGATGAAGGGTTTCTCACGAAGATCAGAACTAATGCACCTTTTACCCCTGCCTTCCGACATCAACTGGAGGCTATAGATAGTACTGGAAGGAAGAAAAGGTATATGGAGAGGGATGGAGAGATGGCTCCATGGTTAAGAGCATGTACTGCTCTTCCAGAGGGCAAGAGTTTGGTTCCCAGCACCCACATCAGGTTTATGACCACCTGCCTGTAATTTCAGCTCCAGGGACTCCAAGATACACACGCACAAACCCCCACACAAGTATATGTACTTAAAAATAATAAAGATCAATCATTTTTAAATAAGATAAAATAAAAGGTATGCAGAGCAGTAGAGAAAAGCTAAACTTGTCTTTGATTGCAGATGATATGGCTGTGTAGGTAGAAAACCCTGAACAATGTTTTGATGCTTCTCTGTTTATTTGATTAGTGGGTAGAGGGCATGTGCCTGCCATGGTGGACGTGTGGAGGTCAGATGATAATGTCTGAGACTTGGTTCCCTCCTCTACCATGTGGGTTCTGAGAACTGAACATAGGTCATTGATGGGGAACCTTGTTAGCCAACCATCTTTAAGAGGTGTGCATCTCAGCCGGGTGGTGATGGCGCATGCCTTTAATCCCAGCACGCGGGAGGCAGAGGCAGGAGGATCTCTGTGAGTTTGAGACCAGCCTGGTCTACAGAGCTAGTTCCAGGACAGGCTCCAAAGCCACAGAGAAACCCTGTATCGAAAAACCAAAAAAAAAAAGAGGTGTGCATCTCTGTGTGCACTCTCTCTGCACCTTTTCTCATGGGACATTGCTGTGCTTGGATTTCTTGTTTCCTGTTTCGTGAGTTTTCCCATTATAATAAATAAAATATAATAAATATAATTGTTTTATCCTTAGCTGGCATAGTTATTTCTACAGGTCATCAGGCTTACAGGCAAGTGCCCTTTCCCACCGAGCCATCTCTCCAACCCCCACACCTAAAATAACTGACAAAAGTGTCTTGAAATTGATCACATAAAGTTGCGGGATACAGATTATGATGACATAGAGTCAGCTTTGACTGTCAACTTGACATAACCTCGAATCACTTGGAAAGAGAGTCTCCATGTGGGATCTTCAACGTTGACTATCGTCATGGCTGTGGAAGACTCTTAGTTAACTGATGTGGAAAGCTCTGGCCC
The DNA here is from genome assembly GCF_037038515.1 of Microtus pennsylvanicus. Taxonomy (NCBI): domain Eukaryota; kingdom Metazoa; phylum Chordata; class Mammalia; order Rodentia; family Cricetidae; genus Microtus; species Microtus pennsylvanicus. Next base: position 10,185,447 of record NC_134581.1, on the reverse strand, counting down.
ACTGTGGGTGGCACCATCCCTAGCCAGGAGGGTCCTGAATGGATAAAAGTGGAGTCACTGAACTGAGCACATGTAGTTGGAACAGTGGGCTGCGTTCCTGGTGCCCGGCCGCCCGCATGGCTAGCTTTACACCTGAAATAATTATACAGAAACTATATTCCTTTAAACATTTCTTGGCCCATAGCTCTAGCCTCTTATTGGCTAACTCTCACATCTTGATTAACCCATTTCTAATGAGTGTAGCACCATGAGGTGATGCCTTACCAGGAATATTCTTAACCTGCATCCATCTCAGAGAGGAGAGCTATGGCGACTGGCTCACTTCCCTTCTTCCCAGCATTCTGTTCGGTCTACTCTACCTATCAAAATTCTGCCCTATTAGGCCAAGCAGCTTTCTTTATTAATTAACCAATGAAAGCAACAGATAGACAGATGACCCTCCTCCATCAAGCACAAATAATAAAGTTATCTAGCGAGCAAGAATTCATTTCTCTCTTCTGTCTTGATTGTGGATGTGATGTGACTAATGTCTTCAAGTCCCTACCGCCTTGATTTCCCCTCAGTGGACTATAACTCAGAATTGTAAGCTGAACAAACCCTTCGTCCCCTAAACTGCCTTTGGTCAGAATATTTTGTCACAGCAACATAAGTTAAACTAGAATACAACATTAATAAACAAAAGCGACTACTCTGCTTTCCTGTATAACAGCAGTGGGAAGTCGGACTTGAAATTCAAAACAGTATTTATAGTAGTGATCCCCAAATGAAATTAGATATAAACCTAAATCTGATGGTAAGTATGAGGTGAGCTACAAAATACTAAGGAAATAAGAAAGAAAAATATTCCACGTGAACAGTAAGACTTGATATTGTCAACATGTTGGGTCTTCCCAAGTTGATTTCCTTTGACACAATATCATTATCAAAATGCCCAGAAGTTACTTTATGGATATAATCAATTGCTACAGCTACTATAACTAAAGCACTCAGAACAGCCAATTCAATTGTAAACAACAAAGTCGAGGTCTGTTACTGCTGGGCTTCAGAATGCCTGTAAAGTTACGGTAAGCAAGAGTAAGTCACATCAGTGGGGCAGAACAGGGAGCTCAAAACTAGACTCACATAAATTCAGGCAACTGGTCTTTGACAAATGATCAAAGAAACGCAATGGAATAAAGACAGTTTTATCAACTGGACATCCTGAAGCTGACCTTAAGCCCCTCACAGACATGAACTCAACATGAATCGCAAACCTAAGTATAAAATACTGTGCTATGAACTCCTGGAGACAGTGTAGGAGAAAGTCTAGGTGGCCTTGGGTGTGACAGCGAGCTCCAGAAGGGCAGTCTGTGAAAGATGTAGTTATAATTGGGGCTTGTTAGAGTAAACTCTGCCCTGCAGGTACACTAACAGAGTGAGAAAATGAGCCACAGGCTGGGGAACAGGTCTATGGATGACATGAAGGATCGACAGACAAGCAGGCAAAGAACTCTCAAGACTCGGCAATAATATAAACAAACAGCAGCTTGTTTAAAACATGGACAAAGCTGGGCAGCGATGGGGCACACCTTAAACCCTAGCACTTGGGAGGCAGTGGCAGGCGGATCTCTACAAATGTGAGGCCAGTCTAGTCTACAAATCAAGTTCCAGGACAGCCAGGGTTCTTACACAGAGAAACCCTGTCTCGGAAAACCAAAAAGTAAATAAAAATAAAATAAATAAAAATAGAAAATGGACAAAGGACCTGAACAAATACCTCCAGAAAGAAATAGACAGATAGCAAGCAAGCGTATGAAAAGGTGTTCAATACCCTTTGCCATTAGGGGATTACAAAGGAAAACACATACCGTTGCTGGTCTATTTTCAGTTCTGTTGGCTGGTATAATACACCCTGATGAAAAGCAACTCAGGAAGGGAGGAAGGGGCTATTTTAGCTCAGATTAGTCCATGAGCACAGGGACTTCAAGCAGCTGGTCACATCACCTCCATGCTCAGTAGAGAGAGAAGGAATGCACACATGCCCATCTGCTTGCTTGCGTGTTTGCAGCCTCCCCCGTTCTATCTCTAGTTTTATTCTATTTATTTTTGGTTTTTTCGAGACAGGTTTTCTCTGTCTAGCACTGGATGGGATGTCCTGGAATTCCTGTTGTAGACCAGTTTGTCCTCAAACTCACAGAGATCCACCTGCCTCTGCCTTCCAAGAGCTAGGATTAAGGGTGTGAGTTATCCACCACGCCTGACGTAGACTCCTTGACGTCAGACTTATTCTTTCATCCTAACAAGGCAAAAGGAACTGCTCCTAGCCTTGTATGTCTGAGTCATTCAGGGCAGAGGGTCTTGGTGTCTGACAGTCTAAAAATACAAAATGCAGCATTTGGTACCACTCTGAGTCACTAGGCAAGCTTTCCTTCGGTCAGGCATCAAGGCTGCCCCTGGGATCCTGGTCCTGGGTGTACAGGGCACTCAGGGAATAAGATGTCGGGGTAGGTAGGTTCGTGCTGCAGTGTTTTGTTTTTTCTCACAGTCTGGAAACATTCTATATCATTTGTATATACCTTATGTGACATGATGCTGGGTGGGATACCTGACAAGGTAGACTTCTTTTGTCTCATACTCTGAGGATACAGTCCATACATGGAAAAAAGATTCAAGGCTCTTGCATCCCCAGTCAGCTAGCTAGCTAGATCTCTCTCTCTCTCTCTCTCTCTCTCTGTCTCTCTCTGTCTCTCTCTGTCTCTGTCTCTCTCTCTCTCTCTCTCTCTTTTCTATGTAGTACTGACTATCTTGTTACTTGACTTGTAGACTAGGCTGGCCTTGAACGCAGAGAGACCCTCCTGCCTCTGCCTCCCAAGATTAAAGGTGCGGGCCGCCACACCCTGCTACTTTCTCCATTGTTTTCAGTCCTGGACCACAGGGCCACAGCTCATTAAATGGTGCCAGCTACGTTAAAGTCCTTATCCCTCAGTTAACCCAGTCTAGAAATCCCACATAGTCATTCATGCCCAGAGATACATTTCCATAGTTATCTTAGGTCCTGTCAAGTTGGCAAGGTTAACCATCACAGTCCAGGGACGCTGACTGTTGCTCCTTCTCCTCAGAGAGGCCGTGTGGAGACCCACCATCCTTCCCACACACCATCCTCCAGGGTCGCACTGGCTTGGAGATGGGGGATGAGCTGCTGTATGTGTGTGCACCAGGCTCCGTTCCAGGCCGTCGAGAGACCGCCTTCACCTTGCTGTGCAACAGCTGTGGGGAGTGGTACGGACTGGTACAAGCCTGCGGGAAAGGTAAGCACCACCTGCCTGTGTGGAGCCCACACAGGGCTTTCGAAGGTGACCCCCCTTTCCACCCACAGACATTGAGAGCCTCTACGTCTGGGAATATATGTGCCTAGCATCTCACAACATCTTCCTGCTGGAAATGAATGGTTAACAATGTCCCACCCCTCTTCTCTAAGGAGAGACTTGACCCAGGTGTTAAAAAAGTCGTTGTTTTTTTAAGTTTGTATTATATTACTTTATATTTTATGGGTGCTTTGCCTGTCAACCCAGAGCTTGCCAATATAAAAAGAGATAGTCTTGCTGTCCAGCTTGAAAAACAACAACAAAAACAAAAAGTGTCTTGAAAAAACCAAAACAAATACAAAAAAAGAAAAAAATGTTAATTTACATACCATAGGTTTTCTTATGGAATATTTATAGTTAATATGTTATAAATACTTTTCCCAGCCTGGGAGGTATATCTCATTCATAAAGTATTTGTCCTGGAACTCACTCTGTAGACCAGGCTGACCCCTAACTCAGAGATCCACCTGCCTCTGCTGCCCAAGTGCTGGGATTAAAGACCTGTGCCACCTCACCCAGACCTTGTTTTTGTTTTTCTTGATACAGTCTAAGGGTCTTGATCAGGTTTGTTTTCCCTCCAGTTAAGGAATTAAAAGGCAGCAGTTTATATAGTCCTGGGGGTCGGACCCAGGGCTACGGGACGCTAAGCCAGCAGTCTAAGTGAGCTACACCCTAATCCCTAAACAGAATTGTTAAAAATAAAGATTCTGTCCCAGTCTGCGGCTTAATCTTGTTATTCTTCAGAGCACGTTTTAATGCATGGGTTGTTTTTTTGTTTTGTTTTTATCCATTTTATAACCTTCCAGACCAGAGTGGGTACATTTAGGGTGGTTTAGACTAGCTGCAAACTCTGGCGACTATTACAAGCTTTTTGGTATTAGATTAAAAAAAGTGAATTATATAAACTAAAATGAATTCCCATTACAAATACATTTTTTTGTTAGCATAGCTTTTTAAATTCCCTGTGAAATTATTCCAGCAGCGTCCCCAGCTGTTCTCTCCACTTGGTTAGCAGTTTGTGGTAAGGAAAGCCGCACAGAACGGCGAGGGCTGGAGGGCTCTGTCCATCAACTCTAGCGCCCACCCTCACCCAGACCGGCAGGGCACCCAGGGCACCGTTCTCCAGAGGCACTGAGGTCGCACCTTCCTGTAAGCCACACCTATCTACCAAATGACTGGTTTACCGGCCGGAGGAGGATGGGAACTAAAAGCAGGTTTTGTGTGTTCCAGAAGGTGTTTATTTTCTCACTGTGATGAGGAGTCAAAGCTCTCAACTGATTCTGGCTGCTTCACTTGGCTGGGTGGACAGACCTCCACAGTTCTCCTTACTCAGAAGAGCTAGCATGTAAAATGTCTGTGTCCAGTAAGAAGTGTGTGTGTGTGTGTGTGTGTGTGTGTGTGTGTGTGTGTGTGTGTGTTCGACAACATGGTCATAGTGGCACACACCTGTAATCTTGGGAGGTGGGAAGGACAAGAAGAGAGGAAGCTGAAGGCCATCCTTGACTGGATAGCAAGTTCAAGGCCAGCCTGGAATACATGAAAATACACCTGGAAAAGAAACAAAAAAGGACAGGGACTATTGTTCAACTGGTAGCGTGCTTTCCTAGCACCGTCTGTGGTGACACACACCTGTGACACATCAGAGCAGTTTGGAGGTGAAGGCAGGAGGATCTGAAGCTCAATGCTATTCTCGGTTGCATAGTGAGTTCTAAGCCAGCCTGGGCAACGTGAGTTTTTTTTTTTTTTGAGGGTTGGAGAAGATTATTTTGGAAGGAAGGAAGGAAGGAAGGAAGGAAGGAAGGAAGGAAGGAAGGAAGGAAGGATAGATGGGGAGGAGAGAAAAATTAGACAAGCTTAGGGACAGCCATTCTCCTAACACTACAGAAAACATAATTGGAACCTAAGGAACCTGGGAGGTGGGGATTTACCCGTTTGATAGGGTGTGAGCATTCCATATCAGAAGCCCTAGGTTTGGTCCCTGGCACCACACACAGAGTGCATGGTAGCACACACCTGTCACCCCAGTGCTTGGGAGGTGGAGGAAAGAGGCTCAAACCGTCAAGGTCACCTCTCTGCTACACAGCAAGTTAGGGAGCAGTCTGGGCTACAAGAGACAGTCTTAAAACAAGAACTAAACACACATGGAACGTGGGGTGGAAGGTTCTACTGGCCCTTTGGAGCCTTGGGGCTCACCATGGGGACGAGGACTAAAGGCTTTAGTGTCCAGGTTTTCTGCTTCTGCCTTTCTTGCCCATAGTCATCGTCTCCCACTCTGGCCACTTTTGTGTGGCCACTTCTGGAGCCAGGGGCAGAGGCCACAGTACGGCTTCGTCCTGAGGTCAGGTGGCGGTAGCTGTACTGGAGCACACGAGAGAATGGAGAAGAGCGGGCGGGTCTGTGAGCCAAGAGAACCACAGAGGCGCGTTAGGAGGCCAGCAGGAGGTGCTTGCTACCGGGGTGGGAACTGTTCTCTTTGCATCAGTGGCCCAGAAAGAAAAATGGCCCTAAAGAAAAATCTAGGTTTGGCATAGTAAGAACCCAATAGAAACCAGACCCAGCATGGAAATCTGTGGCATCCTGCTCAAGGAGCAGTGCGCTGAGGTTTTATGTAATTAGAGCAACAAGCAGTTATAGTTAGATACTGAGCACAGGAAAGAGGCGTGCCAGACAGTGCTGCCAGCCTGGGAGTGGAAACCAAGATGTGTGGATTTGGACAGGAGAATGGAAGACTGAATAGCTAGACCCAGACCAGGGTTCTAAAGCCAGAGCTATAAAACACCAGCGTGTGAGCGAGCACAGCAGGCCAGTTAGCCCAGCGGTCAGCGCTCGCAGGACCAGCAACACCTGGGCCAAGTCTAGGAGATAAATCGTTCCCATTCTTTCAGGACTCAGGAAAACAGAGAGGAGTAACCTGTCTTCAGCTCCCTCAAACCCTTCTACCACTTCAATATCCTAAGTAAATAATCTTTAAAATGACAAGAGTTAGGGCTGATGGGATGGTTTGGGGGTAAAAGCACTTGCCACCAAACCTGAAGACTTGGGTTTGAGCCCAAAAACATACGTGATAGAAAGACAGAACCGACTTCTAAATATCTCCTGACCTCCACACATGTGCTCCGTCTCTGTCTCTGTCTCTCTGTCTCTGTCTCTCTGTCTCTCTGTCTCTCTCTCTCTCTCTCACACACACACACACAAAAAAAAATTAATTAATTAATGTTTTTAAAAAACCAAGCAAGCCAAACCAGCCCTCAGCACCCTTGGGCAGCCTACTCTACCTGCCAGCTCCACCACGTGTCTTCCCCGTCTCCTCCATGAGAATCAGGGATTAAAATGTGTCAATGGTGGGCCACACCTTTAATGCCAGAGCTCAGGAGAGAGGCAGGAGGATCTCTGTGAGTCCAAGGGCCCGGGGAGAGAATGCTCCCTTGGTCCCCTTCCTCATTCCCTCTTAATCACTTCATGACTGCAGTACAGCCCTAGTTCACCCCCACTCAAAAAAACCCACTGAACAGAAGGGCCATAGCATCTCCTGAAGCCTGGGAAGCCAAGCACAACTCCTCAGCTTTCATTCCCCCGACTTCTGGAGCCACTAAGCCCTCTGAGTCCTTCTGTGGCAGAAACATGGCTTCTTTACTTGTCACCCGAAACACCAGCTTCCCAGCTTTTCCACTACCTCCTCGTCCTCTGCCCCATGGGCTTCTTGGGGCACCCGGCACCTAGTAATTGGTTTGACTCAGCTCTATAGACACACTTAAGAAACTGCCCAATGACAGCACGTGACGTGACCAGTCTACCTAACCAGGGTGAGCGCTCATCCAAACCCATGTGCCCCCAGCTCCAGCCCTCAACATACTTCCCCAAAGAGCTGTTCTCCAATCTGAAGCAGTTCCCTAACCTAAAAAAGATGCTCGCTGGACAAAACAAACGTGAAAGTGAGTAAAATATTTGTTGAAGATGTGTGTGTGAGAGAGAGGGCGGGGAGATATCTGTGTATTTTGTTTAGGGTTTTTTTGGATTTATTAAGTTATTATTTATTTTGTGTGGGCAGATGTGCCATTGCACCTGTGAGTTCAGAGGACAAACTGCAGGAGTGGGTTTTCTCCTTTTACTATGTGGGACCCAGAAACCCCACACAGGTCCTTGGAGCTGGCAGTGGGCACCTTTACCCCATGAACAAGCTTGACTTCTCTGTATCATGTTGCCTAAGGGTTTTTTGTTTGTTGGTTTTTTTGGGACAATATCTCCTGCTGCTCAAACTGGGTCTAGAACTCCTCTTGTGTCTGAGGATGACCTTGAATTCCACACCCTCTTGCCTGAACCTCCCACATTCCAAGGTTACAGAAGTCTTGTGCGCGCCTGACTTTCTCTAGCCTTTCTTTTTAACGCCCCTGGTGTGATTAGCCATGGACACAAGATACATCTCAGTTTGGCACTAAGAAAAGAGCTGTTACCAGCCAAGTATCTGTTCCACGCTATCGCTGTCCTGGGAATTGTGATGTTTTCTTCCTAAACCTTGGTTTACAGCTTCACTTACATTTAACAAACCTCCCACTTCAGTTATAAAAGTATCTGACTTATCCCAGGCAGATACACCTGTGAACCCATTATCACAACCAAATACAGGACTCCAAGGTTAGAGAGATGGCTCAGTGGTCATACACTGGCTGCTCTTCCAGTTCCCAGCACCTACTTGGAAGCTCACAACTATCTGTAACTCTACATGAAGTGGGTTCTGGGAACTGAACTTGGTCCTTTCCTGTCTCTTCAGGCACCAAGCATGCACGTGACAGAAGACATACATGCAGGCAGAACATCCATACACATGAAATAAAAATATTAAAAAATCAGAATATCTCTGCCCATCACCCCAACTTTCCCCTGTGCCTTTCTACAAAAGGCGTTTTACACACTCCGCCTCATTTAGTCTTTGTAAGTGTGAGTATATTAATGGCTAGCTCCAATGTGCAGATGGGGAAACAGGTTCACAAGCTTCCTCGACTTGCCTATGTCACACAGACATGAAAACAATCACAGAGCTGGGACTTAAAGCAGGCCCGAGTCATTCCACTGTCATCCTGGGATCGTGGTGCCTCTGCCAGGAACCTCAACACTTCTAGCAAGCAAAGGCCAGGCGCTCGCTCCCAAACTCTTTTGCTTGTGCTCTTGTCTCGGAAGACATTCTTTTGGTTTCTTAAATCAACTTCAGTCTCTATTTTTCTCTGCCATTTGGGCTTCGTTTTCCTCATTGACTCAAATATGAGCCCAAAGCTGGATTTAGAACTCCCTCGTCGATATGACCATATATGTGCAGCGCTTCATTGAGCCACTGGCTATTTCTGGCATGTCTGGGTGTCTTTTTATAAAAAGACTATTTTTAAAGACCGTGTAGCCAGGACCAGAGGGCAAAGAAAACCAATGTGAAGGTTTTCCAAAATGAGACAGGACAAGGACAGACAGTGGTGGCATCAGGAGAACCCTGGAGCTCTGGGTTCCTTCTGGACATTGGCCCCTGACCACATCCCTGTGAGAACTACAGACATGCAAGTGTACAGAGGTGGCCACTCCAGCTGAGGATGGGGGTGAGGGAAAGAAGGGAGGGAAAGGTCAGAGATGTCAAGAACAGATCCCATAGGCTGAATAAGTCAGGGAATTGTTTATCTCATTTTCTGTCTCTGAGGGGATGTAGGGGGGTATGTGTGTGTGTGTATGGGGACCAGAGGACAACTTAGGGTGTCATTCTTCTTATGCTATCTACCTTTAGAAAAAATGTTTATGTGTGTGTGTGTGTGTGTCTATGTTGTGCATGTCACCTGTGTGAATGCTCAGAGAAGCCAGAAAAGGGGGGCAGGAGCCTCTAGAGCTGGAGCTAAATGTGGCTGTTAGCCTCCTGATACGGGTGCTGGATACCAAACATGGCTTCTCTAGAATTGCAGCAAATGTTCTTAAGCACTGAGTCATCTTTACATTTTTATCTGTTTATTTGAAACTTGGCATCTCACTGGCCTGGAACTCGCCACGCAGGCTAGGCTGGGTGGTCTGTCTTGGTCACTGTTCTATGGCTGTGAAGAGACACTATGAAGGGCGCCGCTCTCGTAAGAGAAAGCATGTGATTGGGACTGGTTTTCAGTTTCAGAGGTTTAATCCACGCTCATCACAGTGGGGAGCGTGTTGGTGGCAGACAGACGTGGTGCTAGAGAAGGAGCTGAGAGTTCTATGTCTAGATCCACAGAAAGCAGGAAGAGAGAGACACTGGGGATGGCTTGGGCTATTGAAACCTCAAAGTCTGCCCCCCCCCCAGTGACACACTTCCCGCCACAAGGCCACGCCTCCTAATCCTTCTTAAGTAGTGACACTCCCTGAAGCCTATGGGTACCATTCTTATTCAGACCACCACAGCACCTATCCCTACCTTTCCAGCAGAGGTTGGAGAATCCATGCTCATACACAGCTTTTTGCTCTGGGTTCTGGGGACTGAGTTCAGGTCCCTGTGCTAACAAGGCTCAAGTTGTCACCACAGTGTTATTGATTTAGATGGTTTTGCTAATCCCATAGGGCAAGGACAGGACCACTGCCATAGTTTTTAGTCAAATTTGAAGCAAATGTTATTAAATACTGGCCAGGTCCTTGGATACTGGTCAGGTCCATTCCCAGGATTCCCAGAATATGTCACCAACTTACATTAGTCTGGGGCTTAGAAAGGCAAAACTCACAAGACTGTGTACTTCCTGCTTTCATCCAATCAGAGGCAAGGATACAACCTGAGGTACTTCCTGCCTATGTGTGATCAAGCATACATCCTGTGATGTTAGAGCAACCAAACTTGTTTACAGAAGAAAAACACAGGGTTTGCTGTCTTACATGAACAGCCCCCAGCATTCCGGGAAGTTGTTTGTCCTTGGGCAAGTGGGGCTCACAGGTTTGAGGCATTTTTGTTTTCTAGACCTCTTAAGCATGGTAATATAAACTTAAAACATGACTTTAACCCTCACAACTTTTGTTTTGAGACAAGAGTCCATGATGTTGCCTGGCTGGCCTGGAATCTGCTGTATTAGACCAGGCTGGGTTCAAACGGGGTGATTCTCCTGCCTCAGTCTCTTAAATATCTGGAATTGCAGGCAGGAGACTCTACCTGACTCAAGTATAGAGTTAATCATGAGACTCACGTGCAATGTAACTGTGCTATATAAAATTGTATAATATATAATTGTGGAGTTCATGGCAAATAGATTTTGTAATGGGGATGCTAGTGGCCGTGCCCTGGCTCAGAGAAAGAATTGAACATCTCGGGGAGACAAAAGACCAACCCTTAGAGAAAGGGAGAGTAAACACTTCCTCAAAGATGGGAGAGGCGTGAGACTGAAGTCCACTAAATAGGCGCAGACTTGGGGATGTTATAGGACTCCTTTCCCCTTTTGGTCCTGTTTAGATACCCACCCCATGGTTTCCTGGAACAAGAAGCCACCATCTCAGGAAGCTGCTCTCCCCTCCCTTGTCTATGCCCCACCAACTCTCCTTCAGGTTCTTTTAGTTGCTCTTGTACAACAAAAGGGCACAGCAGGGATGCCTCTGAGATATCAGGCGCGGATTCCTTAACTGTGTGGTGTTACTCTCAATGTGTCCCTTAACTTGTTGTTTTCTTTACATTTAGTTATTCTCTCTCTCTCTCTCTCTCTCTCTCTCTCTCTCTCTCTCTCTCTCTCTCTCTCTCATCTGTCAGCAAACACCTTTATTGCCTGAACCATCTCATCGTATACTTTAAATATACACAATAAACACATGGGGAGATGGCTCAGCAGTTAAGAAACTGGCTGCTCTTCCAGAAGATACAGGTTAGATTCCCAGCACCCACATGTGTAGAATGCTTACAATCATCTGTAACTCCAGTTCTTTGTTTGTTTGTTTGTTTGTTTTGAGACACGGTTTCTCTATGTAGCCTTGGCTGTCCTAGATCTCACTCTGTAGACCAGGCTGGCCTCAAACTAACAGAGATCCGCCTACATCTGCCTCCCAAGTGCTGGGACTAAAAGCGTGCACCATCACTGCCCGACTGTAACTCCACTTCTTCTTCTTTTTTTTTTTTTTTTTTTTTTTTGGTTTTTCGAGACAGGGTTTCTCTGTGGTTTTGGAGCCTGTCCTGGAACTAGCTCTTGTAGACCAGGCTGGTCTCGAACTCACAGAGATCCGCCTGCCTCTGCCTCCCGAGTGCTGGGATTAAAGGCGTGCGCCACCACCGCCGGGCTGTAACTCCACTTCTAAGAGAGAAACTCTTTTGACTTCCTTAAGCACTAGACACACACACACATGGTATGCAGACATATATGCAGGCAAAAACAACCAAATGAGCTACCATGTGGATGCTGGGAAGCGAACCTGGATCCTCTGAAAGAGCAGTCAGTGCTCTTAAACTGTTAAACCCCTAAAACTAGTTTGTTTGTTTGTTTTTGTTTTCCAAGACAGGGTTTCTCTGTAGCTTTGGAGCCTGTCCTGCTAAAACTAGTTTTTAATTTAAAATTTTTATCGATTTGTTTTTCTTTTTGAAATAGATTCTTGTTGTATCGTCCAAACTGGTCTCAAACTGCCAACCTTGTATCTCAGCCTCCTCAAATACTAGGATTGCTGGCATGCACCACCGTGCCTCACTAAAACGGATTGATTTGGGGGGGGGGCACAGAGTCTTACTCTGTAGCGCAGTCTTGACTCAAAAACAGTGATTCTCCCACCTCAGCCTCTCACACACTGGGATTACAGACATGAGCCACTATGTCCAGTTTTAAACTTGATTTTTTTTTTTTTAAAGAAAAAAGAGGCCAGGTTGTGGTGGTGCACACCTTTAATCCCAGCACTTTGGATTGTGAGTTCAAGGCCAAGACAGCCAGGGCTACACAGAGAAACCCTGTCTCAGGAAACAAACAAAAAGACCCAGGCCAAACCTCTCATTTACTCCTGACTTCTGTATTCTGTTTCCTAAAGTAGCAGTCAAATATAAATGCCTAGCGACTGACCTGGTTTTTTGCCAGGAAAACCACGATCTCTCTTTCTCTGGCCTCACTTGTGTTAATTGCAGGCTCCAGACTGTGTCATCCCAAGCTCCTTGGAGAGTACCATGTAAGGAAGACCTAGGAGGCTGGGCGTGAAGTCAGCTTGCAATAAGAACACAGGGGGAGCTGAGAGAAGTCACACCTGAATAGCAAAGGGCTGGCTTTCTGCATCTCTGGGGCAAATGCACTTTCTGGTAGAGTTCAGTCAACAGCAGACTTTGCTGTCTGCTGTAAAAAAAAAAATGCCTGGGATACTCTTCCATGAGGAAGCTGTTCATAAACACTTGATGGTCCTTGACCTCATTTGATATTTTGGGAAAATAGACACAGATTTGGGGGAAATAGCCAGAACCTTATGGGACCTTGGATCTGGGGACAGGAAGGTCCTGGCTAGGACACTGGGAGATTTAGCCATAGGAAACTAAAGGCAGATACACATGTACACACACACGAGCTGAGAGTGACTTTAAGTATCTCATGGACACTGTCCATTCCCTAGCCCAAGTGGGTGACCTTCCCCATCCTCAACACCTCAGACACCATACACAAGGCCAGTGTCTCCTATTCCAGGTGGTGGGACTGAGACCATGGCTCATCTCTTGTCCCTGCTGAAGATGCTACTTCACTTTGCAACATACTTAGAAATGCAGGATAAATCACATAGGAGGAATTGAGCGGTGGTTTTTCCCAGTGCTGGAAATCACAGGCTCTGTCCATCTGGCTCACTGGCTTCAGACCCAATAGAGCTTTACAAAAGCTGTCTTCTGACCGGGTGTGGTGGCTGCGGGCTGTGATCCCAGAGCTAGGGAGGCAGAGGCAGGTGGCTCTTGAGTTCAAGGCCTGCCTGATCCAGATGATGAGTTCCAGGCCAACCAGAGCTACATAGTATAACCCATCTCAGAACACGAAATCATCAACAACAAAACTACCATGGCTGAAGAGATATGAGGCCAGAAGCGTAAACTTAATCATATTGTTTAGCTAAATTGCCATGGTGCCAAGATGCCTTTTAAATATTTATGATGATAACCATATAGACAAATGCTGCTCACAGCCTTTAGAAAAGAGTGTGTGTGTGTGTGTATGTGTGTGTGTATGTGTGTGTGTATGTGTGTGTGTATGTGTGTGTATGTGTGTGTATGTGTGTATGTGTGTGTATGTGTGTATGTGTGTGTATGTGTGTGTGTATGTGTGTGTATGTGTGTGTATGTGTGTGTATGTGTGTGTATGTGTGTATGTGTGTGTGTGTGTGTATGTGTGTGTATGTGTGTGTATATGTGTGTGTGTATGTGTGTGTATGTGTGTATGTGTGTATATATGTGTGTGTATGTGTGTGTGTATTTGTGTGTGTGTGTGTGTGTACATGTACCACAGCACAAGGGTGGAAGTTAGAGGACAACTGTGGCCGCCAGCTCCTTCCTTCCACCATGTGGAGAGAGAACTCAGATCACCAGACAGCAAGCGTCTTACTTGCCCAACCATCTCACCAGCTCCCCCATCCACTTTTAATTAAAAGCAAGTTGGACACCGCCTAGAATAACTTGTAGGCTGAGAGGAATGCCAAGCTTTCGTGCAGTAAGATTTGATGCTGGTGAAAAATCTCCTCTCTTCCTCTTTATGACGAATCCGCCAGCAGTGGTCTGCCGGGGTGTTCTGTTAAACTGGGGGGGGGGGGGGCTCAGGCATCAAGGAGGAGCTGGGCTCTTGGCCTCGTGTGTGTGTGTGTCTGTGTGTGTGCCCAACAATGGCGTCTTTTCAGAGGACTTGGTACAAGCCGTCCGTTCCTCATCAGTTGGCAGTAGGCCAGTATCCCCCTTGTGTTTGGCGGGCTGAGCTTCTGGAAATAGGTCTTTGGTTCTGAGTGGTTATGAAGCCGCTTTGGAGAGCAGTTTGGGGTGTGAGCTACTTCAGATTTTCTCCTTCCTCATGCCAGAACAATTTACTCTTTCATTCATTCAAAGATGCCTCTGTGAGGCAGACATGAGGATTAATATCTGTAAGCCCAGCAATTTAGGAGATTATGAGTTTTAGTACAGCATGCGCAACACAGCAAGACACTGTCGATAGATAGATAGATAGATAGATAGATAGATAGATAGATAGATAGATAGATAGATATTTTTTAAAATACTCGCAATAGGTCTTCTTATCCTATCCTAAAAATTCAATACCTGGATTCCCTCCTGCAAGCAATCCATTGCCATGTCTTAGCTTTTCTGCACAGTAAACCACCCTCACCCCAAAACCTGGCTCAATCAATTATCGGGGAACTGGAGAGATCACTCAGTGGTTAAGAGCAACGGCTGCTGTTCCAGAGGACCTGAGTTCAGTCCCCAGCACCCACATGGCAGTTCCATGTTGGGTTTCATGGCAGCAATGGCACTAGAGATACTTCAGCCATGTTATGAGAATGAATGATTGGCAGATACCCAAAGATAGCACTGTTTGGAGGAGTGCATGGGGTAAGGCAAAGAGGAAGGCCCCCAAAATGCTGGATAGACAGCATAAAGGAAGACTATGGAACCTTGGGTATGACAATAACACAAACATCTAGCACTGTCCAGGATAGGAACAACTGGAGAACACCATAAACGGGCTGCCCATGCATGCTTAAGCGTTGCTAGGGCATGAATGAATGAATGAATGACGTGGTGGTTTACAAACATCTGTAACTCCAGTTTTAGGGGTTCCAA
Source organism: Microtus pennsylvanicus (assembly GCF_037038515.1). Lineage (NCBI taxonomy): Eukaryota > Metazoa > Chordata > Mammalia > Rodentia > Cricetidae > Microtus > Microtus pennsylvanicus. Next base: position 10,170,372 of record NC_134581.1, on the reverse strand, counting down.
TGCCCTCTTCTGGCTTCTGTGAGCAGTACACACATGGTTCACGCATGCATACACACACACAGGCAAAACACCCATTATATATATATAATTATATATATATATTATACACAATAAAAAATTTAATAAGAAACAATAATCATTTAGAGCCATGTGAAGTGTCTAGTAATTACAATCTCAGCACTGAAGATGTGGAGGTAAGAGGCTCTGGGGAGAAGTTTAAGATCATACTCAGCTACTTGCTGGGATGGATACATAATGCCCTGGGGAGGCAGAGACAGATGAACCTCTGAGTTCAAGGTCAGCCCAGTCTACTGAGTTTCAGCCAGGGCTACATGGAGAGAGAAGAACAAAAAGACAAAGGGAAGACTGGGGAGCACATCCATCGGCAAAGTTCCCGTCAAGGCCAGTCAGTGAACTCAGGCAAACCTAACCTCTTTATTCCTGAGGCCCAAGACTTCACGGAGGCCTTTGTAAATCTCCTCCTGAATCCAGAACAACTGGTCAGTTTCACATAAATTTTAGAGAAAAGTTTTGTCGTCTATCTTGTGTGTGTTGTCGTAAAGTACAGTCTGTAAACAAAACCCCGCTGTTTATTTAGCGTGATGAGTAAGACCTCACATACAAAAGCCCGTGAACCTCAACGTGACAGATTTCAAGACAGCAGTTGGCCTTCCCTCAAGTTCACTAAGTGTCGGAGTTGGGTCAAAGCAGGCCTGGAACGATGACAAGGAACAAGCTCGGGTTCTGGTCCTTCACTCTGAGACAGGTTCATTTTCCTCCTGAATACACAAGACCAGTAGGCTGGTGAGCCTTGGACATCCTGTGTGTCTCTCCTTGGGGGAGCACTGGGATGTCACAGGCTTAAGACACCCACTGGGCTTTATGTGGGTTCTGGGGATTTGAACTCATGTCCTTATACTTTCATGGCCCACGGAACCATCTCCCCAGCTCCTTTCCCCCTGTTTTGTTTTGAGACAGTCTCTCACTGTACCTTAAGTTCTGTTTTTGGCTAGTCTAGCTAGACAGCAAATCTTGGGGAATTGTCCTGTCTCTAACCTCCGGTGCTCAGGTTAGACACGTGTGTTCCTGACCTCTTTTTAAATTTTATTCATTCAATATTTTTACATTTTATTGATTTACAGTGTGTGTGTGTGCGTGCACACATGTGTTTGATACAGAGTCCCATATATCCCAGACTGACCTCAAACTCCTTATGTAGCTGAGGATGGCCTGGACTTTCTGATCCTCCTGCCTCCACCCCTTGAGAGCTGGGATAACAGGTAGGCTTGATCACATCTGGTTTATGTGGTGCTAGGGATCAAACCCAGGACTTGTGCCCTGTACTGGTCCCTGTTTGTCATTGGCTTGATATAACTTTGAGTCACCCAGAAAAGAGTGAATTGCCTTGAGCAAGATGGCCTATGGGCATGTCTGGATCAGTGTCTAGACTGATGGATATTTAGGAGGGCCCAGCTCATTGTGGACCTGAGCTGAATAAGAAAGTTAGCTGAACTCAGGAGACAGCGGCAGGTAAATTCGGGTTGGAAGCAAACCCTGTCTACATGGTGAGTCCCAGGTCAGCCAGGGTTTCTGAGAGGGAGAGGAAGGGAGAAGTTAGCTGAACGCAGCCCGAAGAGCGTGCTGGGAAGCAGTGTTCTTCCATGGTTCTGCTTTAGTTCCTGCCCTGATTTCCTTCGAGGAAGGAGTGTGACTCAGAGTATAAGCTGACCAAATTCCATTTAGTCGTGGTATTTATCACGGGTATAGAAAACCAACTAGACTATGCATGCTAGCAAACACACTCCTAACTGAGCTACCCCGTCCCGCAACTCCCCCCACCTCATCACCCGCCACACACACACTCTTTAGACAGGGTCTCACTGCATGGCTTAGTCTCAAACTCATGCCCTCCTGCCTCATTACTGCAAATGTCAGAATTACTGGCATACGCTACCATTCCTTAAAACTATTAGTTTCCTGAAAATCCCTTTAAAACGATGGTTTCTAGTATATACAAATATGCTTAATTTTTTAATATTTCATAACGCCCCAATGCCTATGATAAGCTCATCTTTTAGTTATAATTGCCTAAATGTGCATTCTTCCGGGATGGCTATGGTTCCCTAGCAACACCAGGGCTGTTTGTTCTCTGCAGTCTCGTGTTCTGTTCCCCTTCAGGTTTTCTACATTAATTCCACGTCTTTAGATCTAACAAGGTTTCTCCTCTTTCCCTTCAGATGAGGCCGAGGCCCACATTGACTATGAAGACAATTTCCCAGATGACAGATCTGTGTCACTCAGGGAACTCATGGAAGACTCCCAGGCAGAGGGAGACGAGGAAAAGGCTCAGGAGGACGCCTCTGAGGAGACACCAAAACAAGACCGTCTGGTCTTCACCTCTGTGTCTAAAGAAAACATAGCCCAGGAGAAAGCCTTCATGCCGACCACAGGCTTCCCCGGCCCTGGGAGCAGGGTCCACACAGACTGGCCCAGATCCCGCCTAAACAGGAAGTACTCACTCTGGTTTCCTGCTGAGACATTCCACAAGTCAGAGCTGGAAAAGGAAGTGGGGGATGAGACCAAAGATCCACTTCCTGCTGGAGAAAATCACAGCGAAGGAAAACTTGTCCCAGGGGAGTCTGAAACCAGGCTGGTCTATGCCACCACCGACAGCCCCTCGGAGCCGTTTGTGGATAGGAACGAGAGCAGAGCAGAGGACCCGGTGGTGAGCAGCAGCGATGACTCTTGGTTAGATGGCTACCCTGTGACAGATGGGGCCTGGAGGAAGGTAGAGGCAGGGCGGGAGGATGATGGGTCAGTGGGACTGGACGAAAGTGTTCTCGTGACCCCTGACCAGCCTACTGGGAAAGTTAAGGTGCAGAATGCCACCGTCACCACAAGCGAATCTGTGATACACAGTTCGATTGTTCCGTCTGAAATGCTCGATGTAGAGGCACTGGTTCCAGGACCCATGGATGTGTCCGAGACTGAGGCTCCCCACACCGGTGATGGTGACTTGACTAAGTATCAATCAACCATACCCCGGAGAGTCACCACAGAGTGGTCACCCATGGCCACCTTACCCTATGAACTCACCACCTCCACCCAAGAGACGGTCCCAACAACTGTGCAGCAGACACTTAAACTCAACCCTTCGACTAGTGTGGAGGCCACCCAGCCTCCAGCAGAGGCCACAGCTCCTGAGGTTCAGGACAACTTCCCATACCTACTGTCTGAGGACTTCTTGGGACAGGAGGGTCCTGGGCCTGGTGCAAGCGAGAAGTTTCTTCCAACCTTGGCACCATGTGTGGGGAACGAGTGTCCCAACTTAAGGAGAGGCCCAGTGATCGCCATCATTGTCACTGTCCTGTGCCTGCTGCTGCTCCTGGCGATCGTGGGGGCTGTGTGGGGCTACCGCAGGTACCAGCACAAGACCTCTGTATACAAGCTGAACGTAGGACAGCGGCAGGCTAGACACTACCACCAGCAGATCGAGATGGAGAAGGTCTAGCCTCTGTCAGCATGGCTTCTCACAAAGCCGCTCAGAGGAAGGCTAACTGTGAAGCACCACACTGATAATTCTCAGGATCGAAGGTGGAAAGGGTTCACCCTCTAAAGTTCAAGCCTTCCTTCTACACGCTGAGAAGTGTCTCTGGAGGCACCTAGAGAGCGGAAAGGGTCTGGTGGAGTCCTCCTCAACCGTGCTCCCTGGAATTCACTGCCCAAATCACAGACCTCTGCTTTGGCCCTGTTCCAATGTAAGGTTGTGTTGTTGTTTAAATCACCTTCTGTTTTTATCGCACTAATGTCTTTGCATCTTTAGGGAGTCACAGACTCCATGCCCTGAAATATAGGAAAGAGTTTCGATGAGCTGCGCATCCGGGCCCGTGTTAGGAAACAGACGTTGCACTGTGGATCGGGACAGGGAAGGGTCATATGACGGTGCCTAGGACAAACGAGTCTCGAGCCAGAACATACACTATAAACTTTGGAGTTCCTTTTTCTGTTTGCTGAAGTTGGAGAGAATTTAACACTGACGTTTTTTTGCCTTGGTGCATGAGGACCAAACAGGCACATGCCCACCCCTGGTCCCGCAATTGTGGGACAGCCCACTGTTTTCCTTTAAGAACAAGGTGACCTTAGTGCCAGTGAGGACAACATCCGGTGTCCCTGTCTGCTCTGTGCCTACAAGTGCCTGGGATTGCTACCAGGGCTGACGACAAAGGCCAACTCTTAGTCTCCTCTCTCGGGATTAACTGTTTCTCTGAACTCCAGTAAGAGGGAGCGATGTGGAAGGGGGTAATGTCTGACAAAGCACAAAGACTGGCAGGCGTGTCGAATACGGGTGCCTGCTTGGCAGAGAAGCGATGAATGTGAACATGGATTGCCCTGGGTTGGTCTAGCCCAGCCATTTCCTGTCAGACTGACCGTCGAGTGGCATCTCACCCAGTGTGGTTTCTACAAGGATGTTTATCAGACCAGCAACGCATCACCGGGTGATTGTTTGGAGACATTCATTCTTTTCTTTTGGTGTGGAGGGTTGTTTTGGTTTGGTTTTCCAGACAAGGTTTCTCTGCAGCTTTGGAGCCTGTCCTGGAACTCTCCCTGTAGACCAGGCTGGCCTCGAACTCAGGAGATCTGCCTGCCTCTGTATCCCGAGTGCTGGGATTAAAGGCGTGCGCCACCACGAGATGGTGCACGGTGAGATGTAAATTCTTTAGTCTCAGCCCAGACTCAGGAAGCCTGGGACAGGGCCAGCTCTGAGCTCAGACTCTTCAGATGGCTCTGATGTGTATTCATACGAAGAGCCGTTGGCTTCTGTCATTTGTGGTGGTCTTGGAACCCAGGAAGGCCTGGAGACGGGGTGGTGAGCACCTCATGTGCCCTGTCTAGCCTGACCTCAGCATCTCGACAGTGACTTGTAAGGTGTTACCTCCAGTTGACTCCAGGGTATTAGCCCAGAAGTAAGCACACCAGGTTTTTCTATCTGAATTCTTCCTGAAGGTGTCAAGGTGATGGCGGCCATACATGTATTCTGAGGCACCATGGGAGTGTCTATTTTTGTATGGCACAAGAAATTCTGGCTCATGTCTTTGGTTGTGGTGGTTTTACAGTTGAAAAGGAGGTGGCTTAGTGGGGGTGTGGCTTAGAGACAGGGCACTGTTTACTTACGAATGCCCGGCCTTAGGCTGACTTGTTTCCAGCCAGCTTTTCTTAATTTATCCCATCTGCCTTTTGCCTCTGGCTTTTAACTTTCTCTTCTGTAAATCTTTCATTCTTACTCCAGCGGTGGCTGGCCCCTGACATTCTCCTCTCCTTGTTCTCTTGCTCCTCCTCTTCCTCATTTCTTCTCCTATTTATCCTCTCTGCCTGCCAGCCCCACCTATCCCTGCTCCTGCCTCGCTATTGGCCATTCAGCTCTTTATTGAGCCATCACGTGTTTTAGACAGGCAAAGAATCACAGCTTCACAGAGTTCAACAAATGCAGCGTAAACAAAACTCACACACCTTAAAACAATATTCCCCAACACTCTGGTACCACAAAAACAAATGTGCTGGCGATGGGAGTTTACCAAAGGAAGAGAAAAGACCTCACGATGTGTTTTTCCGTGCTGCCACGTGTTTGATGGAAGCTTTGGGAAACGGTAGGATCGGTAGCTACGAATCGGCATAGAACAGCATACAAAATCCCACTGACCATAACTAGGTTAAACGAAGGCCTGAGGGAGCCTGCTGGGATACGTCTGCTGCAGAGGAAATGGGGAAGATGCTTCCGGTATGTAGCCAAAGAAGAACTCGACGGAGTAAACCCAGAGACTGCGTATTTTTAAATTAGACTCTAATCTCATGTGAAGTGGCACTTCTATTTTTATTACTAGTTATGTAAAATAACCTCTGTCTCCACATGGGGATTCTGTCAGTAACTCAACCCAGAACACTGAATTTACATCAACATGTAAGTAGGTGGTATTAATACAAGGGTATTAATAAGTTTATTGTAAATTATTAACCCGTGCCAATGCATTCTTTTGTAGACATGGAGTGTAAAGTAAGCTCAACACATTAGCTCATAAATTTTACTGACTTGCTGTCTTCTAAATAAAGATGAAAGGACATGAGCCTGCATGTCAGAAGGGCATGAGTGACTGGCTCGCTAGGAACCCAAGCTGTCACTGCAAATGCTTTGAGAATGGTAATGCTTGTGAAAATGGGGAGGGAGAAGGGTTTCCTTAACATAAAGCTTTTGATATATTTAAAATAAACAGTTATTTCCCACAAACACTTGATAAATGTATTTAATTTCTACATTATTGTACCATTTTTTAAAGAATTTATTTGCGTATATGGTGTGTATGCATGAATTCAAGTCTGTGTGTGTGTCTGTATGTTCTTATGTGTGTGTGTGTTTCTGCGTGTGAGCACCTGTATGTGGGTGTTTGTGTGGGTGTGTCTATATCTCTGTGTCTGACTGTGTGTGTCTGTGTGTGAGCGTCTGTAAGTGGGTGTGGGGGTGTGTGTTTATATCTCTGTGTCTGACTGTGTCTGTGTCTGTGTGTGAGCATCTGTGTGGGTGTGTTTATATCTCTGTGTCTGACTGTGTGTGTCTGTGTGAGAGCGTTTGTAAGTGGATGTGGGGGGGGGTGTTTGTATCTCTATGTCTGACTGTGTGTCTGTGTGTGAGTGTCTGTAAGTGGGTGTGGGAGGTGTTTATATCTCTATGTCTGACTGTATGTCTGTGTGTGAGCGTCTGTGTGGGTGTGTCTACATCTGGTGTCTGTGTGACTGACTGTGTGTGTAGGTCCGAGGGCCATCTTAGGTGTTGGCCCTCACCTTCTGCATTGTTTGAGACAGGGTGTCCTGTTGCGTACCTCTGCACAGCCAAGCTAGCTCCCTGTGAGCTTCCAGGGACTTGGTCTCTGGCTCACATCTCTCAACAGGAGCACTGGGGACACAAACGTGCACTCCTGTGCCTGGGTTTGTGTGGGTTCTGGGGATCAACCCCAGGACTCACACTGAAAGTGCTTCACCCGCTGAGCCATCTCCGCTACCCCACCGTGACTGTTGTTTTAAGTATTCACTAATCATCTTGAAAGCAGTATCTGAGGGCTTGCAATATTGACAGTGGCTTTCTCTAACCCCTGACCTCAGCTGTGTTACCTCCTTCTCAAGGATGGGGAGGGGGCTACAGAGCTCTTTCCCCCCTCCCTCTTCTATAGTCTGTTCATCTTCCTCATGCCAACCACAGAGGAATTTGGAGAACGTGCTAGAAATAGAGAATTTGGGCCTTCTCCAGAACTGCTGAGCTAGAACCTCGTTGAGCAAGGTGCCTGGTGATAAATGTGCATGGGAAGATCTGAGAGATTACAGCCCATGTCCCCTGTGGAGAGAGAACATGGGTTGTGGAGAGGGGACATGGGCTGTGGAGATGGTGTCCCTGTAGGGAGGGTTCCCTGTAGAGAGGGGACATGGGCTGTGGACAGGGGACACGGGCTGTGAGTTGAAGGGAGCTGCGGGCTGTGTTCCTGCCACCTGGCTCCCAGCCGCCTGGCTAGCTTATGCCCCAAAATAACAACACACAAACTGTATTCTTTTAAACACTGCCTGGCCCAGTAGCTCTAGCCTCTTAGTGGCTAACTCTCATATCTTGACTAACCCATTTCTAATAATCTGTGTAGCACCACAAAGTGGTGGCTTACCAGAAAGGATTCTAGTGTACATCCATCTTGGGCTGGAACTTCATTGTGTCTGCCTTGGAGAGGAGAGGCATGGTGTCTGCCTTACTTCCTCCCAGGATTCTGTTCTCTTTACTCCACCTACCTAATTTTCTGACCTATCAGACCAAGCAGTTTTCTTCATTAATTAACCAATGAATCAACAGATCGACAAATGACCTTCCCACATCAGCTGTGGATAGGGGACACCCTCTCCACAGGGACACCCTCTCCACATGTAGACTCTCAAAGGAACAACTAAAGAGGGTCAGATAGAGGTCTGCAAAGGTGTGGCCTGAGAGAAGTAGCAAAGGTTGGTAGGGAGCTGGCAAGGAACTCAATGACAGACAGTATCAGTAATTGTAAGGATGCTGCAAGGGGAGTTCTAGCCTTGGAGAAGAAGCCATGGTCCAGCCATGACCTAAAGCATTTGGGGGTAAAAACTGGACACCTTCTCTCTGCAGCCTTCTGCATATATGTCCAATTAGCAACAGGAAGTCAGAGAGTGAGGAAGCCCAGGCAGTGTACACCATGGGAATTGGGAAAGGGAGGCAAAGAGGTCCGGCTGGGTGGGGTGCAGTATGCAGAGAAAGAGGTCTGTCTGGGTGGGGTGCAGTATGCAGAGAAAGATCTGGCATCAAATCACAGGGGGATAAAACTAGAAAACAATAGCAAAAGAAATTATACGAATGCAGGAATTGAGCAGCACACCTGAGTGATTAATAGGTCACTGAAGAAAGGAGACCATAAACTGGATACAAATGATCGTGAAAGCTCAATTCTTGGTTGCAGCCAAGAAGGAAGTTTACAACTGAATGCTTACGTTTAAAAATCCAGGGCTGTGGGCTGGAGAGGCTCAAAGCGGTAGGAGCACTTGTTCTTGCAGAAGACCCTGGTTTGAGTTCCAGCCCCACATGGCAGCTCACACACAACTGTCTGTAACTCAGTTCCAAGGGCTCTCTCAGTTCACAACGGCTCTTTTGATCTCCATGACAACAGGCACGAGGCTCACAAACATACTTGCATGGAAAACACTCACACATAAAAGAAATAAACCTGGGGCTGGAGAGATGGCTCAGTGGTTAAGAGCACTGATTGTTCTACCAGAGGTCCTGAGTTCAATTCCCAGCAACCACATGGTGGCTTACAACCATCCCTAATAAGATCTGGTGCCAACTTCCGGCCTGCAGGGACACATGCAGGCAGAATATTGTATACATAATAAAATAAATAAATCTTAAAAAAAAAAAAAAAGGTTTTTCTCAAAAAAAAAAAAAAAAAAAAAAGAAAGAAACCTAAAAAGTACTTTTTAATCAAGGTCAGAAAGATATCTGAGTGGTTAAGAGCACTGACTGTTCTTCCAGAGGACCTGGGTCCAGATCCCAGCACCCACACGGCAGTTCACAACCTTCTGAAGCTCTGGTTCTAGGAGATCTGACGCCGTATTCTAGCCAACACAGACATATAGACAAAACACCTATACATATAAAAATAAAATAATAACTGTTCTCAAATAAAATCTTTAAAAATCAAAGAGGAGCCAGGCGGTGGTGGCGCACGCCTTTAATCCCAGCACTTGGGAGGCAGAGGCAGGTGGATCTCTGTGAGTTTGAGACCAGCCTGGTCTACAAGAGCTAGTTCTAGGACAGGCTCCAAAGCTACAGAGAAACCCTGTCTCGAAAAAAAAAAAAATCAAAGAGGAAGCTGAAGCGTTGGCTCAGGTTAAAAGCACTCTCTGCTCTTATAGACGACAGAAGCTTAGTGGCCAGCATCCACATTGGCCTCTCACAGCCACCTGGGACTCCAGTTCCAAGGACTCAACACCTTCCTGTGGTCTCCTCAGACACCCACACGCATGTGCATACACACATACCCATGAATAGGAGTAAAAATTAAACAAGTCCGAAGCAAACAACTTAATGAGTGTGTCTCGATACTTTTAGTGTGTAAGTCAAACTCCAACCAGTAGATCAATGTAATAAAGATGAGGGCTTGAGACCAAGACTGAAAGAGCAATCCAAAGAATCAAAGAGTTGGTTATCGCTCAAAAGCCACAGAGAAACCCTGTCTCGAAAAACCAAAAAAAAAAAAAAAAGAGAGAGTTGGTTATCAAGACATAAATAAGGAAAGAGGAAACCTAAATTTAAAAAAAAAAAATAGAGATGGGCCAGGCAGCGGTGTCCTGAAACTCACTCTGTAGACCAGGCTGGGTTTGAACTCACAGAGATCCACCTGCCTCTGCCTCCTGAGTGCTGTGATTAAGGGTGTGTGCCACCACTGCCTGACCCACCTCTAAAACGAGATGCTAAGGTCTTGCAATGTAGTTCAAGGTTAGCTCAAACCACAATCCTCCTGCTTCAGCCTGCATGGTAGGCTTGAGGCCATGCACCACCATGCCCAGCATCCCTTGTTTCTGTACCGGCTAATTCTTTATTCCTTCCGCTCATTGCTTTTCATTTCTGTCCCCTCCACTGCCTCTCAGTGACATACATGAAGCAGTCACCATGGGCATTCATGTCCAAGAGTGTCTGGGTCCTTGGACTGCAGATCTCCTCCAGAAGTCTTCCCAGGGAGAGGGATGGGCCTCTCCTGCTTCACCCAATCCTGGCCAGTCCAGGGCTCTGTAGGGAGGCCACCTGGACTTTGGGAGACCCAGGGGTCCTTCTGTGAAGATTCTGCCCTGGTAGGTGAATATCAGAAATCTCATGGACTTGAGAGAAAGGAGTTCACTGCAGCCGTGTCCTGGAATGACTGGGTGTGGCTATGATCCCCGAGCCCATGGGATGGAAGAGAAAATGGGAAGGAAGCAAAACAAAACTTTTTAAGTAGCTTTTTAAAAAAAGCTTCTTTTCCCAACTATTTTTCCAAATTCTAGTTTCCTCCGAGACACAGACTGAACATACCACCCTAACTCAAGAGGAAGGCAGGGCCAGAAATAACATTTGGAGCTATTGCTCACCATCTTTGTGGGAAATGAAAGTCTATTTTACATGTACTGGCCGTATTTACTAATAATCCCTCTCCTTTGTGTGTGTACACTGTGCAGGAGGAGGTCAACCTTAAGTGCCGTTCCTCAGGAGCTGTGTTTTGGGACAGAGTCTTTTACTGGGACCTAGGCTGGCCCAGGAATCCCACAGAGGTCCCTGTTTCTCCCTCCCCAGTGCTAGGATTATTACTGCACACCACTACATCTGATTGTTGTTGTTGTTTATTTGTGTTTTGTTTGTTTTTCTCATACACCGCTGGCAATCAAGCTGAGGTCCTCAGACTTGCACGGTCACAACTGAACCATCAAGCCTCCCTTTGTTTTTCTGCAAGACACAGTCCTGCTATTTAGCCCAGGCTGGCCTAAAACTCCCAGTGCTGACCTCGAACATGTGACCCTCCTGGTTCAACATCCTGTTTGCAAGCTCGGACCACCACAGCTTACGGCTCTTGTAAACTGAGGCACGGATAATCTTGAGTGCCAGCTCCAAGAAGGTACCGAACCAAAGCCACAAGCCACCCAAGCCAGGAATTTGCGGCAGATGGTCTGAGGCGCTCGCTATGTAAGAGCTGTTTATGTGCTACCGAGAGAATTTTTTCAAAAGCACTAGCACCGCCTTGCTGGCCCTCGCTGGGGTGTGAGCGGACCAGCCCTTGCAAACCTGAGCTGCCCCGGTGTCTGTTCTTGCAGGAACACGCTCCAAAGACAGACATGGGGAGTGGTGCTGCCCCTGGCTGCAGACAGGAAGGGCAATACATAAACCTTTTGACTGAGGCTCACTTAAGGTCCCCCCACCCCACCCCCTTGTACATAGTTTCTCCTCTCCACACTAGGTCATTCAAGTCTGGAGTCACCAGAAAAATGAAGTCGCTGTTTGGGGGATGGCAGATGATCAAGAGTTCAGACAGCTGCGATGAACGATTAGCTGTGGTTTCTTCTCACAGCCTCGCTACAAACTGCGCTGCCATCCCGTGTTCAAACACTATTAAGTGAGAATGTTTTCTCTGGCGCCAATCCATCTTCTCCCCACAGTTTAAGTATTGAATTTTTTTAAAAAAAGAAAACTGAAGTAGCTTTGGTTTGCAGCTCACATTTAAAACTTAAAAAACGTTATTTCCATAAAAGTTGGCAGAAACCGGCCACTGTTTATTCCCCCGGTGGCTATAATAAACCCTTGCCCACTGACAATCTAACAGATCTTTTTCTGTTTGCCACCGGGTTGGGCTCACTAACATTTCTGTGCTTAACGTTCCTTTAATAAGGGCTCCTAAGAGCACAGGTTTCCTTCCTGAGGCAGCCTTTGTGGGTGATATTCCCAACCGCTCTCCTGGAGCCCAGAGGTGTGTGGAGCCCACGTAGTGCTCATCAGGATGCCTTAACCCAGAAAGCCTTGGGTATTGAACCTAGTGGTCTGGGCTGGGAATGTAGCTCACTGGCTGAGTGTTCGCCTAGCATGCACAAGGCCCTGGGTTCAATCCCCATTACTGTCCTCCCTGACATGCTTTCCTAAATTCCTGCTACTCCAACGATGGTGGCTCACACCTGTAATCCCAGCACTTGGGAGGCTAAAGGCAGGATGATCAGGAGTTCAAGGTCACCTTCAGTTATATAGAGAGTCTAAGACCCTGTTTAAAAAAAAAAGAAAAAAACGAAATAAAAAAGAAAAAAAACAGAAGAAGCAGAAGAAGAAGTAATCAAGTAATCAGGTGTCTTGGTGCACACCTTTGATCTCTGCACTCAGGAGACAGAGGCAGGTGGATCTCTGACTTTGAGGCTAGCCTGGTCTACATAGCAAGTTCTAGGCCAGGCAGGACTACATAATGAGACCCTGACTCAAAACAAGAAATAATTTTGAATCTGGTAGGCTGTTGGTCAGCCTTACATGCATGTCTGTACACGAACTTGGCATTTTTCCTCTCTGCAAGTCAAGTCTAAGGCTGGTGCGAGGCTCGCTCCCATCATCCCAGCACTGGGAAGGCTGAAAGAGGAGGATTGTCATGAGTTCAAAACCAACCTGGGCTATAAAAGTAAGGCTCTAGGTCTCAAAAAACAAAAATATTGCACATTGAGTCTGAGTGACCCCAAGTACAGCCCTTCGGACCTCTGGAGAGCTGTGACACCCAGACTGCTGGAGGTTCCTAGAGCTGGAGAGATGCCCCACTGTGGTGGGGTTGCCACAGGATAGCCGTTGCTCCGTGCTGTGGGACACAGGACAAATAAGGCATCTCGGGGCAGACATGGAAAGTCCCTTAAACTTAAACTGCTTGCTTTAAAAGAAAACTTTTTTCCAAAAGATAGACCAAGCTGATGTTGGCCCTATGGAATGCAGAGACTGTCTAGGCTCTTCCAAGAACCAGAGGCAGGAAGGCACGAGCTGAGCCACCGAGCGATTGCATGGTAGATACCAAGGAACAAGTTCACGTTTATTTTCTCAAGAGAAAAGATTTGGCTTCCTTTGAAATAAAATAATTACACTGGGTTTGGTTGTACGTGCCTAACATCCCAGCATTCTGAATGCTAAGGCAAGAAGTACAACTTCCCAGGCCAGCCAGAGCTACATTGCAAGTTCCAAGCCAGGCTGAGTTACACGGAGAGATACCCTGCCTCGAATTCACAAAGTTTAGCAATTCAAATTACAGCATTGTCTAAGTCAACCATCTTGTCACCAGAGAGCACATACATTGCTGGGTTGGGAGGCCGACTTCTAGGGGTTCCAATTCAATTCATCAAATCACCCTGACCCCAAAAACAAGGACCAGGTGGCTACTTTAAGGGACATAGAGAAGTGTGAGCACCTGCAGATGTCACCTTTCCCTTTATCACATGACTGGCAGGAAAACTACAGCCTTAAAGCAAATTCAGCAACTATTGGGTTCTCTGTGCAGACTCTGGAACTCTGGGGCAGCGTCTATACTGTACTTGCAGGGTCGTGTCCCCGCCTCGTGACTCTCAACCCCATCCTCCTTCTCTGGTAGGAGAGTGGATGGGGCAAGCTGAAGAAGGAGAACATGCCATCCTGTGATGTTCTCACCATCCACCTTTGACGGAAGGCAGGGCGGGAACTCAAGCCGGAACCCCGCAGGCAGGAATCACTGAGGATCACAGCTTGCTGGTCCACTCACAGACTCACGCCTGATTGGCTTTCTATGCAGCCAGGACCACCTGCCCAGGAAATGGCTCCACCCACAGTGGATCAGACCCACCTACAGCAGCTAAAATAATCCTTCAGGCCTGGAGAGTAGGCTCAGCAGTCAAGAGCACTGGCCGCTTTCCCAGAGGACACAGGTTCTATTACCAGCACCTACTGGTGGCTCACAACTGTCTGTAATTCTAGTTTCAGGGCATCTTCTAGCCTCTTCAGGTACGCACACTTGACACACACATACACAAAGGCAAAACGCCTTGTGGTGGTTTAAAAGAAAATGGTCCCCAAAGGCAGCGGCACTATTAGGAGGTGTGGCTTTGCTGGAGTAGGTGTGGCCTTGTTGGAGGAAGTGTGGCACTGTGGAGGCAGGCTTTGAGGTCTCGTAAATGCTCAAGTCCCATCCTGTGGCTTTTAGGGGGAGTGGCTCTTGGGGGGAGTGGCTTTTAGGGGGAGTGGCTCTTGGGGGAGTGGCTTTTAGGGGGAGTGGCTCTTAGGGGGTGTGGCTCTTAGAGGGAGTGGCTCTTGGGGGTGGCTCTTACCTGGGGTGGCTCTAAGAGGGGCAGGAGTGGATGTTGAGTTCCCAAGTGGTTAAAAATATATCCTAGGAAATAAAAAAGCTGGGAAAAGCCGTGTGTGTGTGTGTGTGTGTGTGTGTGTGTGTGTGTGTGTGTGTGTGTAACACATGTGTATAGGCCAGAGAACCTCAAGTGTCATTCCTTAGGTCCTATTTATCTTTGTTTTTTTTTTGATACAGGGTCCTCATTGGCCTGAAGAAGTCAGCTTTGTCCCCAGCCCACCTCCATGCCCAGCTTTTGTTCTTTAACATTTTTAGTTAGCGTGTGTGGTGCAGGTGAGGGTCAGAGGACAGCCTGCAGCAGTTGGCTCGAACCTTCGCCGACTGTCCGGGGAACTGAACACCTGTACCTACGAGCTACACTACCAGCTGCTGTTGTTTTAAGGTGGGTTCTGGAGGCTGGAACTCCAGCCCCCACACTGGCAGGGCAAGCACTTTACCACCTGAGCTACCGTGCCCACCCATGCGTGGTTTCCTGCCTCGGTTAACCCGCGTAATGCAGAGTCTTTTGTGTGCTTTCAATCTGTAATGGTCAGCAAATGTTGTGCCTGTTACTACACATACAAGGTCCCAAACTAGACAAGTGGCTTACATGTTTGAATACAAAAAAAAAAAAAAGCTCAGACTGTTGGGCGGTGGTGGTGCACACCTTTAATCCCAGCACTCGGGAGGCAGAGGCAGGTGGATCTCTGTGAGTTCGAGACCAACCTGGTCTACAAGAGCTAGTTCCAGGACAGGCTCCAAAGCTATAAGCTATAGAGAAATCCTATCTCAAAAAAACAAAACTCAGGTTCCAGGACCCCACATCCTCCTGGCCTTCTCTGGCCCAAGGCTAGCTCCTCTGGTCTTTCCTCATCTCCTGCAGGGCCCTGGGCTCTGTTCTCGGCTCCCCAAGGCAGCCTCTCATCATATACAGCCCTCTGTCACTGATGGTTTTGTGTGCTACTGACATGCTGGGACTCACTGGTAGGTGGATATCCCAGACACTCACAGAACCCCAGAACCCCAGGCATGCTGGCTATGACAGACCTGTGGCTTCTCTTGAAGAGAAAAGTCCTTAGCAGCAATCACCAGCCATTAAAGGTTGCCAAAACGTCCCTAGAACAGGCTGTCATGGTCAGTGGGTAAAGTATTTACCTCACAATGATGGGGACCCAAGTTCAAACCCCCAGAATCACATCTGTAACCCCAGTATTCCTATGCCAGGCATAGGGAAAAGGCAGGGGCAGAAGAATCGCTGGGCCCACTCTGGGTCAGCTAGCCTGGACTACAGACGAACTACAGTGGACTACAGTGAACAAGAGGGACATTGAGTCCACACCCAAGGTTGCCCTTTGACCTTCACATGCTTGCTACGGAATGCACGTGCCCACACACATCCACATAGATGAAAAAGGAAGACCATGTTGCTGGGGTCCCCGCCTCAGGCGCTGCCCTTTGAGTATTCCAATCTTATTTGCAGCCTCCCAGACCAACGTCAGGCCGCCAGCCCCATGCCAGGTCCTTCCCCCACCCACTTAGCTACTCCCCTGGGGCTGTGACCAACTGCTGACAAGAAGCAGTTTAGGGGGAAAGGGTTTATTTCCGCTTACAGTTTAGGAAGATACACTCCACTGTGGGAAAAAGGGATGGGAGGCAGCAGCTGGTCATCCCCAATTAGCTCAAAAAGCAGAGAGAGAGAGGAGGCTGGTACCCAGCTCACTTTCTTCATTTCTTTTCTTGTCTGTTTTTTATTTTTTATGGTTTATTTAACTTTTATTTTATGTGCATGGATGTGAAGGTGTCAGGTACCCTGGAACTCTCCAGCCCCCTCTTTCTTCCTTTCTTGGGTCTAAGGCCCCAGCCCAGGAGGGAGCCATGCACAGTTAGGGTGGGTCTTTCTACCTCAGTTTACCTACAGAACCATCCTCATAGGCACACCTACAGACTTGTCTCCCAGATGACCCTAAATCTTGTCAAGTTGATGACATCCAGCCCACGTGCCTGCCTAGTTGGCCTCCCTGCCATTTCCCAATCACACCTATCTCAGTGTCCTTCCTTCCAGGCACTCTGCCCCTATTCCTCCTTGGATCCGGAATGCTACATCCTGAGACCTTGATGCCACAAAGCCCTGGCTTCGGCATCACCTTCTCAGTGAGTCTGGTCTCACTTCCCCTCATTCCAACTCCTGCCATTCCCTGCCTCATTCTCCCCAGCCAGCATCCCACACCCAGGACATACTGGCTCCGACAAACCCATGAATGTCCCTCTTCCTGCAGATTCTAAACTGAGAAAGCAGCATAGTGGTTAACATTGAACACCAACTTGACAGGATCCAGAATCGCCCATGAGAAGAGCTTCTGGGCACGTCGGTGAAGAAGTTCCTAGATTACATTCCCTGAGGTGAGAAGACCCACCCTATGTGTGGGCAGCACCATTCCTGGGGCTGGAGCCCAGACATAATAAAAAAGAAAGTGATCTTGGCGGTGGCAGCGCATATCTTTAATCCCAGCACTCGGGAGGCAGAGGCAGGCGGATCTCTGAGTTCGCGGCCAGCCTGGTCTACAGAGCTAGTTCCAGGACAGCCAGGAAGGACGTGAGCTAAACACCAGCGTTCACAGTCTACAGGTGTGACGTGACCAACTATCTCAGGCTCCTGCCGCCTTGGCTCCCCTGCCATGATGGAATCCACCCTCCAGCTGTGAGGCAGAAAAAACCCTGGCTAAGTTGCTGTGTCGGTGTATTGTCCCCGCTCCCGGACCAGAAACTAAGAGGAGAAGGCTTTTCTTTCCCTTTGGGTATTCTGCACTGGACCTCTGCTGTGGGTTAAAGGCCCCTGATGCAGGATAGGAACGCAACAACCCTTAGAAGAGCAAACTAAACTAGAGCCCGCCCCTTTCTAACTCAGGGACTTGTAACTGGGCACTGAAACCCATTATAGTCTGAAGACTCAAAGGAGCTGGGCCTACGCCTTCTTCTGTGCATCTACTAATTTGTCTCTCAATGGTGCAGGCGTCACTTGAGTCAGACCAAGTGAAGACCATCATGAGGTCCCAGGCAGCTTGGCCTTCATCTTCTGCCATCTTTCATCTTTAACAAGTGGTGTGAAGGAGACGAGATCTGGAAGACCAGAGAGACCAAAGAATTCTTCAAATATATTTATCATCTTTTAGTGTTTTTCTTACTTAAAAAATAATACTGTTTTTTTTTTTAGGGATTAAAAAAAAACAGACCACAGAAGACTGTCTTTCTGAACATGGGGGAAACGGGAGGGATCAGAGGGAAGACAGAGATGACCATGGGGAGGACAGATGGGAGGACGGGGAGGTGTACGTGGACAGAAAGACAGGTGGGAACGAGAGGAAGATGGCTGGGGAGACATGACCATGAAGACGAGTGCGAGTACAGAGAAGGCAGTTGGGTGGACAGGTGTGAACACAGGGAGGGCAGGCTGGACCCTGGCTCCGTGTAGTAAAGGGATGGTGGCTCCCCTTGCCTTTAAAGGGGGAGGCTCTGAGGTATCAACAGCCCAGGCACTTGAAGAAGGAACACAAAGAGAAGTCTCTGTAGTTGCTGTGGACTAACCAGCCTCTTCCATCTCCAGGAGGTCATCCACATATTCCACAACCTCTCCCTGGAAGAGAGGGCAGACACATTAGGAGGGCCACATGGCAGGAAAGGCATCCAAGAGGCCACCACTGGCTGTGGGCTCTGGGAGAAGCTCAGAGCCCAAATGACCCGAGTCCTCTCACTGAACGGAGTCTTATCTTCTACCCCGTGTGACCTCAGCGTCAAGTGACCAGCCACCCCACAGATAACCCAACCTGCCACCCCAAAAACAACCCGTTTCATGTAGGTCGTCGAGCCACCACTCTGAAAGGTTCCAGAGGGTTCACTGCTCTGGGCGTCCTTCTAACTGCCCCCAGACTCCTCAATTCTGCCTCAGGAACTGGCACTTTCTGCTTTGACCAGCAGCCCACACTTCCCACACCACCACAGCCAAACTCGCTCTGAGCACATCCCTGGGACACTCTTCAAGGAGACCCAATCTAAGGTGCAGGCCTGAGCATCATTTATTTATTTAGCAGCCCTGAGGATTGAACCCAGGGCTTTGTGCATCGTCGGTAAATGCGATACTACTGAGCTATGTCCCCAGTCCCCACTTCCTCACTGGTACAGCACTTTTATACCCAACTGGTGTTCCGTTCTCATAACTTATGGTCGCTCCTATTTCACAAAGGGCTGACGCTTCCTTCCTTAGTGGCAATGGCCATGTGAATCAGCACGGTGAAACTCCCCTGACCCCGTCTCCCTCAGAGGTGGAGAGGAGCAGGGAAGAGGCAGCACAGAGCCTCTGGGCCTGGCCCAGCATCTCCTTGAGCTTCCCCTCCCCCAGGCTCTCCCAGGATGTGAAGGATCAGGGCAGTAC
This sequence comes from Microtus pennsylvanicus, assembly GCF_037038515.1. Lineage (NCBI taxonomy): Eukaryota > Metazoa > Chordata > Mammalia > Rodentia > Cricetidae > Microtus > Microtus pennsylvanicus. The sequence goes on along the minus strand of NC_134581.1, from coordinate 10,151,547 downwards.
CAGCTCCCAGATCTCTTCTGGCTCCAAACACACCAAGTTCCCAGCTTTTGTACAAAGCATTTTCCAGTTCCTTCCAAAGGCATCCATCTAAATAAATTATAGGGGTATCCACAGATGGCTTCTCTGTGACCCGGATGCCCCTCCACTCAGTCAGGATGCGTCAAGAAGAGGTATCTGCCGTACAGTAGGTAATTGCACACCTGGCGTGTGTCAGGTCCCCGGGTTGACCCTGGGCATGGTGGTACATGCTAGCAACGCCAGCACTTGAGAGGTCTCAGCAGGAGGGTCAAAGTTCAAGGTCATCCTCAGGTACACTGCAAGCTGGAGGCCAGCCTGTGCTACACGAGACACTGTCTCAAAACACAAAACACCTCCAACAAACAAAGGGCTGGCTAAGGGAGATCCAGTCAGGGAATCGGCTGCCACCACAGATGAACTGCTGGCAGCAAGGACATAATTATAATAACCTGGAAGGAGAATGGGACGGGATGCAAAGTGTCTCCAGCGTGCGGAACAAGTGAAACGACACTGGAAATGACGGTGTGGGAACCTGTGAGATAGCTCAGTGGGTAGAGGTGCTTGCTGTGGAGCCCGACGACCTGAGTTCAATCCCTGGCCCCCAGGTGGTGAAGGAGAGAACCGGCTTCCTCAAGCTGTCCTCTGACCTCCATACGGGGCTGTGCCATGCCCCTGGCCCTCCCACACATATATAAAAAAAAATGAAAAAAATAAAAATTAAAAAAAACATGGCACGGTGAGGCACACATATTCACTAGCACTTGAGACTTGGGCAGGAGAAAGGGCAGGTCAAAGCTAGCCCGGGCCACATATCACTGCTGAGGCTAGCCTGGGCACATGGCAAGACCTTGTCTTAAAAAGATGGTTCCATGGATAAATGCCTGTTGCCCAGGCTTAAGGACCTGAGTTCTGATCCCCAGTCTGCATGCAAATACCGCCAAGGCACACACGTTTGTCACCTCGACACTGGGGAGGACGACAGAGGAAGGCGGACCCAGGAGCTTGCCGCCTGGTCATGCTGGCTGAATGAATAGACTCCGGGTTCTGCAAGAGACTTTGCTTCAAGAAATCAGGTGGAGGGGCCAACAAGATGGCTCCGTGGGTAAGGTAATTGCCCTGCAAGTCTGGTGACCTGAATTCAATCCCTGGAACCCACACAAAGGTGGAGGGAAGGAACTGACTCCACAGGGTTGTCCTCTAACCCCACACAAGCAGCGACAAGTGCCCCCAACCTACAACACATGCACGTGCGTGTACGCGCATCTGGTGCATACTCCAAGCGCATTTCCCCCACAGAAGAAATAGCAGCCCAGCCTTGGCCTCCTAGAGAGCTGGACTTTTCCACACCAGAGCCCAGGCTTTCATTAAAACCCCCACAGCAGCTGATTCCTCGAGGGCCCCTTCTGTTTCTTGAGGAAGGACTCAGCCTTCGAGGGACTCTGACAGAGACATGAGTCATGGTCTCTCTCAGGCAGACGCATGCAGAGCACGGAAGCTCTTACCTCATCATCATCCATTAGGTGTTCCCGGGCAAAGCCATAGAGCTCCTTCTGGAGCGTCGTCACGTTAAAGAACTGCACTGCTTCCTGTCGGACACAAGCGAGAACCATTAGACGACCAGGTTTCTCGTCTGAGAGCCGACAGCAAGTTGGCATGGAGTACAGCATTCACGAGCGGACATGGAAAGGCTGTGCAGATGGGAATGTACCCGACACCCTGCACTATGGACACAGATATAGACAATATCACGGTTCTTAGCATGGGGGAAGGGTCTGGGCGTGGTTGGTATCATGTTTGCCTGGCATGCTCGAAGCCCTGGGACCCACTCCAGGACGGTATGAACCAACTGTGGCAGTGCATGGCTGTAATCCTGGAACTTGGAAAGTGAAGCCAGAAGAAGTTCAGAATCATCCTTAGCAAGTTCAAGGCCAGCCTGTGCTATATGAGACCCTGTCTCAAAACCAAAACACAGAACGCTGGGAGTGAAGCTCAGTGGTAGAGCACTTGACCGGTACACACAAGGTCCTGGGTTCGATCCCCACAGCTTAAAAAAAAAGGAGCAACTGAGTAAATGTGTGCATGTGTGATCAGCAAGGAACTGATATGCGGAAGATTTACCTATGAAAATCTAGTCTGGGTTTCAGTTTTATTGGGACAGGTGTTGCTTTGTAGCCCAGCCTGGCCTCACACTCACGATAGTCCTCTTGCTTCTGCATCCAGAGTGCTAGAATTACAGTCATAAGCCACCATGCCCAAAAGTGACAAATATATTTTAAGTCACATATAATTAACCCCCTGACAATAGGTATAAAGCCTCACATTTATCTGCCAAAGGAATTAAGTGATGGTTCATCCATAAAAGTCTATAACCTGGCACTTGGGAGGCAGAGGCAGAGGCATGAGGACTGCAAATTTGGGACCAGCCTGGGCTAGGCAGCAAAACTCTAAAGACCAAGGGCTGGAAGTGGCTCAATGGCGGGGCACCTGGTTAGCACGTGAGAGCTCCTGGCTTCTAACACCATAAAAGTGGCGGGGGAGGAGGAGGAGGTACAGGGAGAGGGATGACCGGGGCCGACAAAGTAAGTTACAAAAACAGCACGTGTAGTAGAATCCTAATTTTGTACCAAAAAAAAAATGAAGAAAGGCTGAAGAGATGGCTCAGAGGTTAGGAACACTGACTACTCTTCCAGAGGCGCTGAGTTCAATTCCCAGTAACCACATGGTGACCACAACCATCTGTAATGAGATCTGAGCCCTTTTCTGACATGCAAGCATACATACAGGCAGAACATTGTAAAACATAATAAATAAATAAGTAAATAAATAAATAAATCTGAAAAAAAAATAAGTGGGCCGGGCGGTGGTGACGCATGCCTTTAATCCCAGCACTTGGGAGGCAGAGGCAGGCGGATCTCTGTGAGTTCGAGACCAGCCTGGTCTACAAGAGCTAGTTCCAGGACAGGCTCCAAAACCACAGAGAAACCCTATCTCAAAAACAAAACAAAACAAAAAATAATAATAAAAAATAAGTGCAGGCTGTGTGGATAAGTAAATAAAGAGACTCAGAGAAGAAATTAAAAAGCTGTGGGGCCCTGGAGAATGGCTCACTGGGTAAAGGAGCTTGCCACCAAGCGTGACCCCTTGGGTTCAATCCCTGGGACCCACATGTGGAAGGAGGGAGCTGAGCTCCACATGCATCGCTGTTGCATGCGCAGGACCATATACATACACACGATAAATAAGTAAAAATATAACAACATTCAGCAGGGTATGATGGTATAAGCCTCCAATCCTAGCAGTCAGGAGGCCAAATCAAGAGGGTCTCTGTGAGTTCAAGAACAGCCTGGTCTACACAGTGACTTCTGGGTCGACCAGGGTTACAGAATCAGGGCCCGATTCAAGAGGGGCAGGGGAAACCAACGGTAACCAGAAGCAGAGAGAGTTCTTTAATTTCAGAACTGATTCTCTCTCTGAAGGGCAAGGCAGTCTCCTGAAGGAGGAAGGAAGGAGTGGGACCCGGTGTGGGACACTCACGGGTCTGGGCTGGAAATGCTCGTCCGAGAGGCCCCACTTGTCCCTGTGGTACTGATAGTAGACCAGATTCTGCTGCATGACCTTGTCATCCTTGTCGAAGAGCAGGTAGCTGACGGCGCAGGGGGCTGCGTTCTTTAGATCGTTCACTGGAACCAGAGAGAAGACGCTAGGCAGGTGAGCAAGCTCTGGGGCTACCCCAGAACCTTCCTCCAGGAAGAGACCAGGCCTAAGGTTTTCCTCCAGGCTCTCCTCTAGAAAACCCTTGACCTCAGAAGGCGAGTAGGGCACAGGCTAAAGGAGGCAGAGGCCTCGAGCCACCCTCAGGCTGTGCTGATTTCAGACAATCAGGGCTGGTCGAGCCACCCTCAGGCTGTGCTGATTTCAGACAATCAGGGCTGGTCGCAGGAGGTGGGTCTCAAGGCCTGGGTCACACTAGGATTGAGGAAGACAGAGGCTGTTTAACTACGCGCCTCCCTCTGGAGGCTGAGTTCCTGAGTCCCACCAGGCTAGGACAATAATACGAGAGGAGGTGGGCCCTCCTCCAACCAAACCATATGTGAAAGGCATAACGAAGGGCTGGGGGTATGGTTCAGTTGGTAGAATGCTTTCTGAGCATCCATGGAGCTCTGGCTTCCATCCCCAGTTCTCCACAAACCACACATAACAGCATATTCCCAGCACTTGGGAGGTGGAGGCAGGAGGCTCCACAGTCAAGGCCATCCTTGGCTATACAGTGAGTTTGGGGCCAGCTTGGACTACATGAGACTTGGTTGATAGATGAGGTTTAGATAGATAGATAGATAGATAGATAGATAGATAGATAGATAGATAGATAGATAGATGATAGGTAACACTAAGACTCCAAACTGCAGAAACCAACAAGAAAAACCATTGGTAGGCCCTCAAGACAGGAAGAGTCAAAGGTTACCTTGTCCTGCCATCTCCTGCTCCTGCCCCACTGCTCAGAACTAGACCCCCACATCACCATCAACATAAGGACTCTGCAGAGTGGCATTGTCTTGGGAGGGAGGGGAGTCAGGCAAAGCAGAAATGAGACACAAAACCCAGGGTATCTATTCAGGCACCTTCGTGGCCACTTCTATTAGGTAACAAAATTCTGGTTGGCAGGAATGACCTAGCTGAAGATGGCTCAATTGTGCCACCTAGTGGTTGTTTTCCATCACAACAACTTTAAAACCTGAACTTCAAGGCTCTTCCCACACAGTTTGGGCGTGAAGGTTTCAAGGTAAATTACACCTACGTTCAATAAATGTTAATTTTTATTTACACTACCTATCTACATCCCTGGAGAGCAAAGATTTCCCAGGGAACAGGAGTCAAGCCTTGAGGCTCAGGGTCTCCGCTCTAATCGGAGCCAAAGGCCTCTTCGCGGACAGAATGTACATGGCCTTAATGAGCCTTCTCAGCCACCATAGCTGGTAACAGGACAGTCTTGGGACCTCATTCAAGGTCCTGCGTGGGGCTACTTACACTTATAATAGGCGAACTGCAAATAGTGGTACATGGTGGCCACGAATTTCTCCACGGGGTAGCCGCCTATGACCGGGGTGAGGGTCTCCTCGCACTGAACCTTGCATTCCAGAACTTCTACATAATGGTCTGCAAAACAGATACGAATTCTCAGAACAGTCTCAACCTTTCTCCTTCTCTCCCTCCTCTCCCCTCCCCTCCCTCTCTAGGGATGACACCCAAGGCCTCGTACACTCTCAGCAGCGAGTCTTCCACCACTACTAACTCAGCCCCAGCCCCTTCCTACCTTCGGTCTATCTCTGTCTGCCACACACATACAGGTAAAAGAAAAAAAGAATACATTTAAAATAAAGAACTTGGAGCTAAGGGCTGGCTCAGCGGTGAAGAGCCCTGGCTGCTCTTCCAGGGACTCAGGTTCAGATCCCCATACTACATGGTGGGTCTCAACCACCTGTAACCTCAGTTTTAGGGGACCCCATTACCCTCTTTTGGCCTCCACAGGCACCAGGCACATATGTAGTCCATAGACACACATGCAGGCAAAGTACTGATAGACATAAAAACAAAATAATAAATTAAATAAATCAAGGGACATCCATCTTTAATATTCAAAGTGTCTTAAGATCAAAAGAAAATGACAAACACCTAGGATAGAACTGCCAAAAGGGGCTTGAGGCAAAGAAGATGGCTCAGTAGTTAGAGAGGCCACCACCAAGACTGCAGATCTAAGTTGAATCCTTGGGACCCACATAGTGGGTAGAGAGAACCAACATCCACAACTTGTCATCTGACCACAAGTGTGCCACAGCGCTGGAGCCCCACCCCTCAACACAAAACAAAGACAAAATTATAACCAAAATATTGTAATGGCCAAAGAATGCTAATGTACATTAATATGAACAGCAATGGAGCTCTGTCAAGACACGATGGCTCCTCAGCAGCAAGCAGCGCCACTTTCTGAACAGTTTAAACCCGGTCAGGAGTGCAGCTCGGTGGCAGTGGGCTGGCCTGACAGGCCACAAAGGCAACAATAGCAAACTGTCAGTGCTCATGTAGCCCGGGGCTGGCTTCAAACTCCTGTGTGGCTGAGGAAGGCCTTGAACTCCTGATCCTCCTGGCTGAGACAACAGAAGCACCGCCAAGACCAGATAATGCAGAGCTGTGAGTTGAACCCAGGGCCTTGTGCATGCTAGGTAAGTTCATTAACTGAGAGCTACACCCCAAGCCCAAAATAATATAAATTCTATGTATGGAATTGAATGTGTGAAATGCAAAAATGAAAACAGGAAGAGAGCCTAACATATTATGGCCACCTCTATGTAAAATAAACACACAAAACACAGGGAAATACTTATGTATGCGTAAACTTTACAGACAAAAAATGATAGAGGTGAGAATCTCGAGGGGCAGTGTAGAGATGAGGTGAGCAGGCTTGCTTTTTGTCCCGCCCGGCTCCTGCATGGCTAGCTTTACACCCGAAATAACAACACACAAATTGTATTCATTTAAACACTGCCTGGCCCATTAGTTCCAGCCTCTTAATCGCTAATTCTCACATCTTGATTAATCCATTTCTAATAATCTGTATAGCACCATAAGGTGGTGACTTACCGGGAAAGATTTTAACCTGCATCCATCTTGGGCCAGAGCTCATGGCGTCTTCCTCACTGCCTTCTACCCAGAATCCTGTTCTGTTTACTCTGCCTATCTAATTTTCTGTCCTATCAAAGGGCCAAGGTAGTTTCTTTATTAACCAATGAAAGTAACACATAGACAGATGACCCTCCTCCATCAGGGCAGAGCTGGGATGAGGAGGAGAGGCATCTAAGGAATGTGAAGTCCTTAGGTTTGACTGTTAACATCAGGAAGTCAGGAGAGAATGCCAGCCCTGCTCAGCAGACAGAGAGAACACTAACTAAATGCTTAAAAATGAACAGCCCTGGCTGGGCTAGGGACAGAGCTAGGGACAGGGTTGAACATTCCTGTAACATATGTGAGGCCCTAGGCTCAATCCCCAGAATTGCAATAAAAAAAATAAAATAAATGGCTAAATGGCACCTTCTATAAGAGAGTAAAGACATCACACATCTCTGGGTGTGACATTCTGAGACTACTTCTAGTGCTCTTGCCAAAAATGGGCACTCCCAATAAAACTGTCAGAAACCAAATAATCTTGCTCATTTGTTTGTTTTTGTTGTTATTTTTTTGAGAATGGGTCTCACTCTGTATCTCTGGTTGTCCCAGAAGTCACAGAGATCTGCCTGCCTCTGCATCCCTGCTGCTGGGATTAAAGGTGAGTGCCACCATGCCCAGCTCAAATGAGAAATACTTACAAATTAATTAGTCTAAATGTCTGTAAAGGATTGTTGGTGGCCCCGGGGGTGGTGGCGCATGCCATTAACCCCAGCACTTGAGATGCAGAGGAAGGAGGATCTCTGTGAGTTTGAGGCCAGCCTGGTCTACAGAAGGAGTTTCCAGGAGAAACCCTGTCTCAAAAAAAAAAAAACAAAATAAAAAGAGAAAAAGAAAGGAAAAGAAAGAAAGTTGGTAATGTAGAAAGAAGGAAGCAACATGGATGAGAAATTCTCAAGGAAGTGGGAATGGGGAGGACAGAATGCTAGAAATGAAAAACACAGTGAAAATCAAAAACACAGTGAAGTCATGACCAATGATTTCAGAAGAGAGCATGGAGATGGAGAACAGGTTGAGGAAAGACTCATTCAGATATCAATAAAGAAAAAAGCAAGCATGCCCACCTTCTAAGAACTCCACCGTAGTCAAAAGCCAAACTAAACTGAGTGCAGTGGTCCACACCTTTATTCCCAGCACTCAGGAGGCAGAGGCATGAAGATTTCTTAAGTTTGAGACCAGATTAGTCTACACAGCCAGGCCAGCCTGGGCTACACAGTGAGACCTTGTCAAAAACAAATGTCTTTCCTATCTTAAAAAAGTGTCCCTTGCTTTTTTTCGTGGCGCCTCCTGGGAAGCCGGCTGTGTGTCATCTCATCCCCTGCCACCAGCTGTCAGAAACTCAGTGACGTGGATGGTGAACGCAAACGTTCTGTGAGAAGCACACAGCCACGGGAGTAGCTGCTGATGCTCTCGGTGAAGAGCGGAAAGGTCATGGGGTCCAACTCGGTGATAAGAATGACAGACAAGGCTTTCCCATGAAGCAAGGCGTTTTGAGCCATGGCAGAGTGTGCCTGCTGTTGAGTACAGGGCATTCTTGTTATAGAGCAAGGAGAACCGGAGAGAGGAAGCACACAGGTCTGTTCGTGGATGGATTGTGGATGCCGGTCTGAGTGCTCTCAACATGGTTATTGTAAGAAAAGGAGAGAAGAATATTCCTGGACTGACAGACACTACTGTGCCGCATCGGCTGGGACCTAACAGAGCTTGCAGAATCAGAAAGCGTTTTAATCTCTGTAAAGGTGATGTCCCTAGTACGTTGTCAGAGAGCCCTTAAACAAAGAAAGCAAGAAGCCCAGGACCAAAGCGCCCAAAATTCAGTGTCTCGTTTCTCCGTGTGTCCTGCAGCACAAACACTGATGTGCTGCTCCGAAGAAGCAATGCACTAGCAAAAACAAGGAGGAGGCTGCAGAATATGCTAAACTTTTGGCCAATAGAATGCAGGATGCCAAAGAAAAGGGCCAGGAATGGATTGCCGAGAGACGTAGGCTGTCCTCGCTGAGGACTTCTGCTCCTAAGTCTGGGTCCAGTCAAAAAGAAGTCTTTAAGGGTAACAAATAAATAATCATACTTTTAAAAAAAAGTGTTCCTCAGATGCCAATCAAGGCTTCTGGAGCACAGGCACCGCCCACCACCAACCTGCGATGGACAGGTAGAAGTCCTTGAAGTCCTTAATCTCCCTGGAGCCTTCGCAGGCTGCCAGGCACTCGTAAAAGGCTTTCAGGAAGTCAGGGAGCGCCAGCTCCATGTCCGTTATGGATGTCCTCCAGTTCTCCCCATTGTAGGCCCGCACCGCACGGACGAACAGGTTCTGGAACACAAGGAGATGCAGTGAAGCCCCTCCTGGCAAGCAGGAGACACGCTTGTCCTGCCCAAAGAATCATGACCCCTACGGAGCCACGCTTCATCAGCCCTGGATGACCCTTGACTCGGTACAAACCAGGCACCATATACATGAGTGTGGATTTGCCTATACGCTCACCAGAGGTACATTCTTATAAAAACAGAACCCAGGGTAGCACAAGCTGACTTCAAACTCCCAGAGTAGCTGAGAATGACCTTAACCACTTTTTTAAAAACTTTTTTTTTTATTTTCGAGACAGGGTTTCTCTGTAGCTTTTTTGGTTCCTGTCCTGGAACTAGCTCTTCTAGACCAGGCTGGCCTCGAACTCCCAGAGATCCGCCTGCCTCTGCCTCCCGAGTGCTGGGATTAAAGGCGTGTGCCACTACCGCCCGGCACTTTTTTAAAAACTTATTTTTACTATTTAGTGTGGACTTAAAGAGTCAGATAACAGTTTAGAAGACATTTCTCTCCCACCACCCTGTGAATCTCGGGAATCAAACTCAGGCTCGGCAGCAAAAACCCTTACCCAGTGAGCCATCTTGCCAGCCCAAGAAAACACAGGCATGTACCATCACATCCTGTTTCATACAACACTGGGGACTGAGCTCGGGGCCTTGTGTGTCTAGGTGAGCACTCTACCAATTGAGCTATACCCCAGCCCAAATCACTCTATTTCTTTCTTTGTTCAACTTAAAATACTGCAAGTATTTGACAATGAAACCAAAATCAAACCAAGGAAACAGTAAAAGAAATCAGATCAATGATTCCCAGAAGTCAGGGGCTGGGTGACAGCCAGAATGAAAAGAGACAGAAGGAAACTTGTCAGGCTGGGTGACAAAGAAACTCCTCGCGTTCTCTTTGTAGCCTGTAGCAGTCACATGACACATGAAGCTGTCTGGGATCACTGAGTTATGTAAAGTTCATTAACGCTTAGATAAAAGGGCATGGCGGTACATGTAGTTCCGCCAGGCTTTGAACCCACAGCCGTCATCAATGCCTCATCTCCCAAGTCCTGGGATTACAGGCAAAACCACCGTCCCCAATTTGTTGATTTTTTTTCTTCATGGGAATTTTGTGCTCAGCCAGTTTCCTACCATCATAACTAATAAATATCACTGAAAACAACAAGAGCATTCTTTAGACATCAGCATCTGGGCCAGCAAGAAAGCTCAGTGGATAAAGGTACTTGCCACCAAGTCTGAGGACCTGAGTTCAAATCCCAGACCCCCCTGGTCAAAGAAGAGAACTATGCCTTGTCCTCTGACGTCCACACAAGTGCGCTCTCTCTCTCTCTCTCTCTCTCTCTCTCTCTCTCACACACACACACACACACACACACACACACCTCTTCTCTCTCTCTTTAAATAATTAGAATGTAATTAAAAGGAAAAACGATGCTAGTTGCTCCCCAAGACATGCTCCTTTAACATATCCTGTTGCACCAACTGCGGGGTGAAGCCAGCGAGTACCTCGTATGACTTGGTCTCCAGGTCTTTAATGTGGTCCTCAGCTCCAGGCAAGCTCTTGTAATAGGCCATGTTTCTCTTCATCATCTCATCATCAGGGTGCTTCAGAAGGTAGGTGTGAGCCGCAGCAATGGCCTTCGGGAGGTCATTGGCCTGAGCGTATGGCGAGAGGATCACGGTTCAGACACATGCTGGACCTTGCATTTTAGAACTGAGAGCTTCATCAGCTCTTCCTTCCTCTCCCCCCCCCCCCTCTCCTTCCTTTCTCCTGACCCAGTCTTAAGCAGCTCAGGCTGGCCTCAAGGCTGTGGATGACCTTGAACTTCTGAGGCGTCTTTACCTCCCCAGTGCCTGGATCACAGGCATCCAGGAATACAGCCAGGTTTATGTGTTGATGAGGCTCAAACCCAGGACTGTTGCAAGCCAGGCAAGTACTCGACTGGCTGAGCTACAGTCCCAGCCTCTTCAGGGAGCCCTTAGTTCCTTCTTACCAAATAACACTTCTGGTTAAGAGGTCAATGACTTTTCAAGACCTATCAAGATCTGGGCCAGTCATTCTGATGAGCCTTTGTTCCCAGAAGGTGACCGTGCGATGGCTTCATTATACCTTTCCTCATTTACTCTCCACGGTCCCCACCATCCTGGTCCCAGGAGGATGGCCTCTGTGGCACTGACAGCAGTCCCCAGGCTCTCTGGCTTCCACAGGGGTCCCCCAGGAGGAGCCCAATGGGAAGCTAAAAGGGAGGGGTGTAGTCTCTTCCATCTTCTGGCTCTCTCCCTACGGCCACCCCTGACTGCAATGGTCTCAAACTGAAGGTCACACATCCTGTCAAGGTGGCCTTCTCTACATGATCACTCCTCCTGACTCCTAAGTAACTGCTCACTCCCTCGCTCCTTCCAGCAAAGGGTTGGGTACAACTGAGTGGCTCTACGCTGGGGGATGAAAAATCCCTTGTGGGTCCCTGCACCTGCATGCACTTCGAGAAACAACCGTCTTGATAAATTTTCCTCATACCATCTCTTCTGCGGCAACCTGTCAAGCACCATTTCCAGATCTCTCACAGAACCGTCTGCCTCCCTTCTCAGGGACCCCGACTCCCTCTCTCTGGCTCACCTACTTCACAAATACTCCACAATATTCATGAGGCATCTCCTATAAGGAGGCACTGTTTTCAGAGATCAGGTCGGTGACAGTTAGTTCATCCAGAGTCTGCGGAAACAGGCAGATCCGGAGCCCTGGGTTTACAGCTGACCACATGATCAGTATTACCAGGACAGGCAGGTGTGCCGAGGGGTGGGAGGGGGGACCTTAGGCCACAGTGTGATAATAAACCTCCATCTCAGACATGATGGAATCTAGTACCAGAACCATGGAGGAGATGAGCCTCTCAGCATGCTGGTGAGAAGTTATCTACGTGAAGTTTTAATTGTGATTATCCACCAGCTGTGGGTAAATACCATTCTACAGCCTGGGTTCCCAGACTTAAAATAGGGAAGGTGAGCTGATCACCGGCATGCATTTCTTTCTGCCTCTTGACTGGGGACACATTGTGGGCAGCCACCTCATGCATTGATGCCTTGACTTCCCCCATGGTGGACTCTACCCTCAAACTGTGAGCCAAACAGGCCTTCCTTAAGGTATCTCTGTTGGGCATTATGTCGCAGTAACCAGAGGAGCAACTAACACAGGCAGGCAGATGGTGATGAGCCAGCCTCCCTCTGGGGACACATAACAACCTGAGAGTCCCCTGTTGACAGAATCCTGGCAGAGAGAAGGGTCCCCATCATGCGTGCAGATAAGGCCTCCTTCAGCCTACCAAAGGAACACTCTGAGGCAGGGATGGTGGTTAGGGTGAGACAGACAGACAGAGACAGAGAGAGAACTTGTGAGACCCATCAAATTCTTGAGAATAAGGTTAGAAAAGGTGACATCCATCTGTACCAGAATGCCCCTAAATTTGAAGCAAGTCATCAGAGACAATGGTGGTTTCCCGTGGCGAGGGGTGGGTGGACAGGAGGGCAGGCTCCCAGGTGTAGGCTGCCACCTAGAGAATGACAGTGTGGCCTGTGGCTGATAGGACTTGGGCGGAGGCCTAGGCTGAGGTACAAGGGCCAGCAAGAGGGCTCAGTGTGTAAAGGAGCTTGCCACCAAACTGGGGTGACTAAGTTTGAGGCCTGGAGCTCACATGCTAAGAGAGAGCAGGCTCCCAACAAGCTGTCCTCTGACCTTCACACAGGAACAGTGTGTGCCCCTTGTGCGCACACACATGAACACACACACACTAAATGAATAAGAGCAAAAAATAAAATAGCCTTCTTAACCAGAAAAAGCAGAAACTGGGTTTTAGGAGTTTTCTCTCGGCCACGCTCGGTGAAGGCCCAACAAGCTGAGGCCTTTCTGTCCAGCATTCCAACCTCCCAAGCAAGGACTTAAAGGGCAGGGAACTGCAATTTGTAGCTATTTTTAGCAAGCAATCACAGGCAGAAGTTAAGCAGCCGTAAAGAGGAGGCAGTGAACTGTGTGCTTTAAATTCTAACAGAGAAGGAACAGAGACGAGCCTGGTGAACCACAGGGCACAGACTTCTGTGAGCAGAGAGAAGCCTGTCCCCAGACAGCAGGCCACATTATGAAGCCCTTTCTCCAGTTCCAGGTACTTTGCTGGGGCATCCCAAGACATATTTGCCACCTTAGAAGAGGCTGCGACAATTTTCAAAGGCGCTGGGAGGGGTGGAGCGTACAAGAAGTAAGCAGGCAGGAGGATGGGGAATCCAGATTCAGTCTCAGCTATGTACCAAGTTTGAAGCCAGCCCAGGTTACATAAGACCACGCTTCAAAAGGGGGGGGGGGATTTTCATGTTTAAGATGAGGAAAGGCAGTGTTTTTATTCACTGTGAACTTGTGTTGCTCTCATTGGTTTAGTAAAGAACTAAATGGCCAATAGCTGGGCAGGAAGAGGTTAGGCGGGACTTATGGACAGGAAAAAAAAAGAATGTGGGGAAGAAGGGCAGAATCTTGAGGAGAGGCAAAGAGAAGTACATGTGGTAGAGCATAGGTAAGAAATATGGGTTAATTTATGATGTAAGAGCTAGGGCTGGAGAGATGGCCCAGAGGTTAAGAGGTCCTGATTTCAATTCCCAGCAACCATATGGTGGCTCACAACCATCTATAATGAGATCTGGCGCTCTCTTCTGGTGTGCAGGAAGAATACAGTATACATAATGAATAAATAAATCTTTTTTAAAAAGATGTAAGAGCTAGTTAGCAATAAGCCTAAGCTATTGGCTGATCATTTACAATTAATAATAAAGTCTCTGTGTTGTTATTTGGCGAGTTGGTGGTTCCAAAGAAAAACTCCACCTACAAGGCAGGATTTGGAGAGCTTTGAAAGAGCTGTGTGGCAGAACCTGCGGGAAGGAGATTGAAGCCATTATCTCAGTGGGGAAGGGCACTCAGGTTGCATTGGGTGGCTCACAACCTCCTCTAATTCTAGCTCCGCTGCCCTCTTCTGGCCTCCAAAGGCATTCACACATATGTGGCATGGTACACACACATAAAAATATAAATAAAGAAAAAAATTTTAATTCAAAGGATTGACGCTCAACGTTAAAGGAAAGGCTGATCTAGAAAAGGCCCGATATGGGATGTTGCTGGTGGGTGCTCAGAAGGGTGGGGCTCGGTGGGGAGATGCTCAGTGGAATAAGGTGGAATCTGGGGGTGGTGTGGAGGGAGACCTGGTGAGGTGGGGCTCAGGGGCAGCCCGGAGGCAAGGCTCTGTGGAGCCGACCCTACTGTAGAGGTGGAGAGGTTAGGAGGTGAAGTGTGGCTCCGGGAACTGGCAGGGAGCTCAACTGGGCGGGGCTCAGCTGAGGTGGGTTTTGGGACAAGATGGGGACCATGATCAGTTTGAGAGAGGGTGACAGTGGGAAGGGCCCTCAGCAGAACTGGTGATGGGCGGGGTTCTAATGGGGCGGAGCTCCTCTGAGGGCGTGGCTACCCGGACTGCAGGTCTGCTGGGCGGGGCTGTGGTTTGGAAGCTGGGTCAGCTAGGCGGAACTTTCTTTCTTTTTTTTTTTTTTTTTTTTGGATTTTTCGAGACAGGGTTTCTCCCTAGCTTTTGGTTCCTGTCCTTGTAGACCAGGCTGGCCTCTAACTCACAGAGATCCGCCTGCCTCTGCCTCTCGAGTGCTGGGATTAAAGGCGTGCGCCACCACCGCCCGGCATCTAGGCGGAATTTAAGGTGGGGGGGTCTGTTCGAAATTCAGTCGGAAGGGGCTTGGGCGGGTGGGGCTCAGGGGCGGGGCTTGGCTTGTGGGCGGGGCTTCTTGCGGCGGGGCTCTGGGTGGGGCGAGCGCACATACCTTAAAGTAAGCGAACTGTAGGAACTTGTAGGGCTCGCGCTGCTGAAAGTCGGCCAGCACGGCGCGGCTGGGCTGCGACTGACGGAAGGCGGGCAGGCCCTGCTTGCAGCGCTTGAGACACTGCGCCCTGCGCAGCACGCCGCCGAAGAGGCGCAGCTCGGTGTGGCCGGCAGCGCCGGCGGGCATGGGAGCGGGCGTAGCCGCGCTGCAGTTGCGGTGGCAGAAGGCCTCGCTGTCGCGCAGCAGACGGTGCAGCCGCAGGCTCACCTCCAGGTAGCCCACGCTCTCGGCCCAGTGCTCGCCGCTGTACTGGTCGAGCGCGTGGCGGTAGGCCGACTCGAGCGGCATCAGCTCGTCCCGCGGAAAGCTGCGGAAGCTGTAGCGCTCGTACTGTGCGCGCCCCGGTGGCAGCACGCACCCGGCACTCAGCAGCACCAGCAACGCGGCCGCAGGGCTGCGGGACCCCATCGCGCGTGGCCCGATGACCCGAGCCCGGAGCGGAGGACGCGCGACGCGGCAGGCCCGGGAGCGGAGGCGGGGACGCCGGCCGTGGCCCGCCCCGTCCGGCAGGCCTCCCCGCCCGGGGACCGAGATGGGTGTGTCCTGGGGAGGCGCTCAGCCCTAGAGTCTGAGAGGTGGACAGGAGAACCTGAGGGAATTCCAGGCCAGCATGGGGTACATGGGACCCCATCTCTGAAAGGAAAGAAAGTTTGCAATCACTTGAAGGATGTATGGGCCGCGCTCCACTAGTTTCTTGTTCAGCACATCCGAATTGGGGTGCGTTTTCTTTTTTTTCTCTTTGCTATAGCCCAAGCTAGCCTTAAACTCACTACATCGTCCAGATTGACTTTAAATTTGCTCCAAGTCCTCCCCCTCCCTACTGCTGAGACTCACAGACATTCGCCACCACGCCTGCCCTGAACAACTGAGGCTGCGGGATTAGCAATGGCACTAACCTTTAAGATTTTAAAAGACGTTGCATAGATAAAGTTAATAAGAATGCCGGGGACTCTTTGTAAATCGTGTGAGATGTCAGGTTGAGGATGCATTGCATCTAAGGCGGAGTATGCTGGAGAAATTTGTGCATGAGCAATGATAAAGACAGTAATTAAAAAAAAAAAACTTTACATTTTTTGAAGTAATTTACAGCAAAATTGCAGGGACAGAATCCAAAATTCCTATATTCCTCTTCATGAAAATTTACAAATTGACTGCACACCTTTAATCTTAGCACTCCGAAGGCATGGCAGTGAATCCCTGGGCTTAGGCCAGCCCAGGCTACATAATGAGACCTAGTCTAAAACAAACAAACAAAAACCCAAAAATTATTTAGAGCTTTGAGATTAGCGGCTAAAGGCACTTGTTACCAAACCTGAGTTCAATCCTAGGCTACACGCTGGAGGAACAGAATCAATGCTCCGTGTTGTCCTTTGACCTCCACACACGTGCTCCGGTACCTGAGTGCACTGTTCCTAGTCAGGGCCCGGAGAATGATGCTCTTTGGGAGACTCCTGTAGAAGACTGATTAAGACAAACGTTCCTTTTCCAAACCACATTGTGTGCCAGTCAATAAACAGATGGCCTTTGTTTAGGACCAAGATTAGATTAGAATTAATCTATTAGAATTAGATTCGGAGAGATCAGAAACCTGAATAAATCAGGCACATCTTGGGTAAATAACGCCAACCAAGGATTGGTTTTCTTGTAGGTGTCATGGCCACACCTTATCTCCTATACTAATTAATTAATAATGGGGCTGCAGAGATGACTCAGTGGTCAAGAACATTGGCTTCCCTCCCAGAGGTCCTGGGTTCAATTCTCAACATGCACATGGCAGCTCACAGTCTCTGTAACTCTAGTCCCAGGGGATTTAAGCTCTTCTACCCCCTCTAGATACCAGGCATACATGTGGTGCACCATGAAGGAAAAACACTTGTACACATAAACTTTAAAAAATTGAAAAGTAGCCGGGTGGCGGTGGTGCACATGGCTTTAATCCTAGCACTTGGGAGGTAGAGGCAGGTGGATCTCTGACTTAGGGGCCAGCCGGGCCTACAAAGCAAGTTCCAGGACAGCCAGAGCTGTTACACAGAGAAAACCAAAGCAAAACAAAACAAAATAAAAAACAATCAAAGAAAACAAAAACATTACAGAAGGGCTCAGTGGTTGAGTACCTACCTGACATGTGAGGTCCTAGGCTTAGTAATCTATAGGTGGAGGCTGCTCTCTCATTTCCCAGCCTCCCAGACCCAAATAATCACACAGAAACTATATTAATTACAACACTGGCTAATAGCTTAGGCATATTCCTAGAAATCTCTTGCATCTTAAATTAACACATTTCTATTAATCTATGTATCACCATGAGGCTGTGGTTTACCGGTAAAAGTTTGGGTGTCTTTCTCCTTTGGCAATTACATGACTTCTCTTTGACTCCGCCTACTCTCTATATATATCTCTTTCAGCCTGGATATATTCTGCCCTGCCATAGGCCAAAGCAACTTTATTCATTAACCAATAAAAGCAACACATATACAGAAGGACGTCTTCAGAACTAAGGAGGGTGGGTGTTTGTCCTCCGTACTTTATGTTGCTGTGTTAAAGCATCATGACCAAAAGCAACTTAGCAATAAAATAGTTTATTTGGCTTACAAGTTGTGGTCCATCATCAGAAATCAGTGCAGGAATCTGGATGCAGGAACAGAAGAAGCCCTAGAGGAACACTACTTACTGGTTTGCTCTCCGTGGCTTGCCCAGCTTGTTTCTTTTTTCTACCACCCAGGACCACCTACTCAGTGGCACTGCCCTCAGTGGGCTGAGCCCTCCTGCAGCAATCATTATTGAAAAAAACACCCCTACAAGCTTGCCGACAAGCCAGTCTGAGAGAGGCATTTTCTCAGTGGACTGGTCCCTCTTCCCAGATGACGTGTGTGTGTGTGTGAAATTAATAAAACAATGCAAAAACAAACAACAAACAAATGAAAAACCACAACAGCACAGTGTTCTGTTGCTGTGATAAAACACTGGCCAAAGCAACTTAGAGAATAACTTACACTTCCTGGTCATAACCCATCATTGAGAGAATCAGGACAGGAACTCAAGGCGGGAACCCTGCAGGACTACTGCTTGTTGGCTCACCCAAACTCATGCTTAGCTGGCTTTCTTTCCTTTTCAAATATTTTTTATTTGTTTATGTTTAGACAGGGTCTCACTCCTGCCTGGCCTGGAACTTACTATATAGACCAGGCTGGCCTAAAACTCAGAGACATACACCTGCCATTGCCTCCACAGTGCTGGGATAAAAGATGTGTGCCACCACGCCTGCCTTAGGGAGCTCAGGATCATCAACCCAGACAATGGTACCACTCACAATAGGCCAGGCCCTCACACATCAATGAATCACCAACACAGTGCCTCATAGACATCCCACAGACCAACATGATCTGGGCAATTCCTGAGTTGACGCTCTCTCAGAAGACTATAGACTGTGTCAAGGGGACAAATCTCGCCAGGGCACGGGGTTCCCAGAACTCACATCTGGTGTGTTGTGACTCTCTGGGACTTTGGGCCTGGTATGGCCAGATTTTCTCATCTTTCAAGAAAAACTGGAAACACACATTATGTCATCCTCTGGTTGTGTATTGACAGCTTTAGAATTAACTTAAAATTGAGACACTAGTGAGCTAACATAGCTCTTTGGGCCACGTCTAGTTATAACATTTGATCTAGATAGACACCCACTATCATTATCCAGAGACTCACTGAATCACAGCGTCAGGTGTGGCTATAAACGCAGAGAGAAGGGTCAACCTAAGGAGCTTCCCCGAAAGAAGAAACAGCAAGATGTGAGGACTGACCAAACATACCAGAAAACTAACCAACGAAAAACTCCAAAGCAAACATTAAAGTGTGTGGCACAAGGAAGCACAAAGAAATTTGGGAAGTATGGTAATGGCAGCAGTCCTTTTTGCCCCCACCCCCTCCGCCCCCTGCCCCAGGCCTCCCATGGGTCCTTGGATGTTGTCAGGCAGTTCAGACTCCTGAAAGGACAAATGAGGATGAAGACATCGCAGAAGACCTCACTGTCATGTGCACAAGTCGGTTCCTGAGACATGATCACCAACTTTTGCTGGCTTCCTAATTTACAATTTTCATTGCTTTACACTGAGCCCTTCGCTTGTTGCACAACTTAACCCTGAGATCTGGAGTTCATGGTTTTCTTTATCAGACAGCTTAAAGAAGTGAGAAAGATAAGAGGACTGTAGAGCCTGGCGGTGGTGGCGCACGCCTTTCATCCCAGCACTCAGGAGGCAGAGGCAGGTGGATCCCTGTGGGTTCAAGACCAGCCTGGTGTACAGAGAGAGTTTCAGAACAACTGTCTGTCTCAAAAACCAAAACACAAAAGGGAAAATGACTGGCACAGTAGAACTGCCCACAGTTAGCCGGGCGGTGGTGGCGCACGCCTTTAATCCCAGCACTCGGGAGGCAGAGGCAGGCGGATCTCTGTGAGTTCGAGGCCAGCCTGGTCTACAAGAGCTAGTTCCAGGACAGGAACCAAAAAGCTACAAGCTACGGAGAAACCCTGTCTCGGAAAAAAAAAAAAAAAGAACTGTCCACAGTTTTACCTGGGGCAGGGATGGGAGGGCAATGCTGTTTAGTTTACATTACATTTTTTTTTCTGTTTTCAGGCACACATATGCCCCTGCTTGTTATATAGAAGTCAGTGGGCAGCGTGCAGAAGTTGGGTCTTTCTTCCCATCATGTGAATTTTAGGGATTGAACTCAGGACTTCAGGCTTATTGGCAAGGGCCTTCCCCACTGAGCTGTCTCTGACACCCTGTTTGTTTTGAACATCTCATTCTACAGCTGGGCTGGCCTTAAACTTGCAGTTCTCTCTCTGACTCCAGCCTTCCGAGGTACAGCTGTCAATCACTGTGCCTGGCGTATTCATTTAGGTAACTTTTAAGTTCATAGCACTAGATGCCCACATAAAGAAGCTGGGGAAATCCCACACTAGTGAATTAACAGAACATTTGAAAACTTTAGAACAAAAAGAAGCAAACTCACCTAAGAGAAGTAGTCAGCATGAAATAATCAAATTGAGAGCTGAAATCAACAAAATAGAAAAAAAGAAAACAATACAAAGAATCAATGAGACAAAGAGTTGGTTCTTCGAGAAAATCAACAAAATAGACAAAACTTTATCCAAACTAACCAAAAGGCAGAGAGAGAATATCTAAATTAACAAAATCAGAAACGAAAAGGGGGACATAACACCAGGTCATATTTCGAAAACCTGTACTCCACAAAATTGGAACACTTAAAGAAAATGAACAATTTTCTGAATAAGTATCACCAAAATTAAATCAAGACTAGATAAGCAAATTAAACCACCTATAACTGCTAAAGAAATAGAAATAGTCATCAAAAGTCTCCCAAACAAGCTCACCAAGGCCAGCTGGACTGTTACCAAAAAAAGCATGGGATAAAACTGGACTCTCTGAACATGACGAACAATGAGGGCTGATGAGACGCCAAGGACAATGGCACGCGGTTTTGATCCAACGCAATGTGCTGGCTTGGTGGGAGCCTAGCCAGTTTGGATGTTCACCTTCCTAGATATGGACGGAGGGGGGAGGACCTAGGACTTACCACAGGGCAGGGAACCCTGACTGCTCTTTGGACTGGAGAGGGAGGGGGAGAAAAGTGGGGGGAAGGGGAGAGGGGTGGGAGGAGGGGGAGAAGAATGGGAGGAGAGGGAGGGAAATGGGAGGCTGGGAGGAGGTGGAAATTTGTTTTTTTTTTCTGTCTTTTCTTTATTCTCCTTTTATCAATAAAAAAATACATAAAAAAAAGAAAAAAAAAGTCTCCCAAACAAAAAAAGCCGAGAACTAGGTTTCAGCTCAATTCTACAAGATTTTCAAAGAAGAACTAATACCAATACTCCTCAAATTGTTCCATGCAATAGAAACAGAAGGAACATTGCCAAAGTCTTTTTATGAGGCTACAATTACCCTGATACCCAAACCACATGAAGACATTAGTAAGAAAGAGAATAACAGACCAATCTCACTCATGAACATTGATGCAAAAATTCTAAATAAAATATTGGCAAATCGAATCCAAGAACACATCAGAGCCATCATGTGCCATGATCAAGTCGGCTTCATCCTAGAGACGCAGGGATGGCTCAACATATGAAAATCTGTCAACATAATCCACCATATAAACAAACTGAAAAATAAAAACCACATAATCATTTCATTAGATGCCAAAAAAGCTTTCAACAAAATACAACATCCCTTCATGATAAAGGTCTTGGAGAGAACAGGGATACAAGGAATATACCTAAACATAATTAAGGCAATATACAGCAAGCCAACAGCCAACATCAAACTAAATGGAGAGAAACTCCCAGCGATCCCACTGAAATCAGGAACAAGACAAGGTTGTCCACTCTCTCCATACCTATTCAATAGAATTCTTGAGGTCCTACCTAGAGCAATAAGACAACAAAAGAAGATCAAGGGGATACAAATAGGAAAAGAAGAAGTCAAACTCTCACTATTTGCTGATGATATGATAGTTTACATAAGCAACCCCAAAAATTCTACCAAGGAACTTCTACACCTCATAAACACGTTCAATAATGTAGCAGGATACAAGATTAACTAAAAAAAAAAATCAGTAGCCCTCCTGTATACAGATGGGCTGAGAAAGAAAACAGAAACATCACCCTTCACAATAGCCACAAATAGCATAAAATATCTCTGAGTAACTCTAACCAAACAAGTGGAAGACTTGTATGGCAAGAACTTTAAATCTTTGAAGAAAGAAATTGAAAAAGACACCAGAAAGTGAAAAGATCTCCCGTGCTCTTGGGTAGGTAGAATTAACATAGTAAAAATAGCATTCTTACCAAAAGCAATCTACAAATTCAATGCTATACCCATCAAAATTCCAGCAAAATTCTTCACAGACCTCCAAAGAATGGTACTCAACTTCATTCATACGGAAAAGCAAAACACCCAGGATAACCAAAACAATCCTGTATAACAAAACAACTTCTGGAGGCATCACAATCCCTGACTTCAAACTCTACTACAGAGCTACGGTACTGAAAACAGCCTGGTATTGGCATAAAAACAGACAGGAGAACCAATGGAACTGAATCGAAGACCCAGATATTAATCCAGACACGTACAAACACCTGATTTTGGCAAAGAAGCAAAAAAATATCAAATGGAAAAAAGCATATTTAACAAGTGGTGCTGGCATAACTGGATATCAACATATAGAAGAATGAAAATAGACCCATATCTATCACCATGCACAAAACTCAAATTCAAATGGATCAAAGACCTCAACATAAAGCCAATCATACTGAACCTCACAGAAGAGAAAGTAGGAAGTACACTTAAACGCACAGGAGAGCACTTCCTAAATATAATCTCAGTAGCACAGACACTGAGAGAAACAATTAATAAATGGGACCTCCTGAAACTGAAAAGCTTCTGTAAAGCAAAGGACACGGTCAACAAGACAAAATGGCAGCCTACAGATTGGGAAAAGATCTTTACCAACCCCACATCAGACAGAGGTCTGATCTCCAAAATATACAAAGAGCTTAAGAAATTGGACACCAAAAGAACAAATAATTCAATAAAAAAAATGGAGTACAGATCAAACAGAGAACTCTCAACAGAGGAATCTAAAATGGCTGAAAGACACTTAAGGAAATGCTCAACATCCTTAGTCATCAGAGAAATGCAAATCAAAACAACTCTGAGATTCCACCCTACACCTGTGAGAATGGCCAAGATAAAAACACTGATGACAACTTATGCTGGAGAGGTTGTGGGGTGAAGGGAACACTCCTGCATTGCTGGTGGGAATGCAAGCTGGTACAACCCCTTTGGATGTCAGTGTGGAAATTTCTCAGAAAATTAGGAAACAACCTTCCTCAAGACCCAGCAATACCACTTTTGGGTATATACCCAAAGGATGCTCAATCGTGCCACAAGGACATGTGCTCAACTATGTTCATAGCAGCATTGTTTATCAAAGCCAAAACCTGGAAACAACCTAAATGCCCCTCGATCAAAGAATGAATAAGAAATATGTGGTACATTTACACAATGGAGTACTACACAGCAGAAAAAATAATGACATCTTGAAATTTGCAGGCAAATGGATGGAGCTAGAAAACATCATATTGAGTGAGGTAACCCAGACCCAGAAAGACAATTATCACATGTATTCACTCATAAGTGGTTTTTAAACATAAAGCAAAGAAAACCAGGGCTGGAGAGATGGCTCAGCAGTTAAGAGCACTGACTGCTCTTCCAGAGGTCCTGAGTTCAATTCCCGGCAACCACATGATGGCTCACAACCACCTATAATGAGATCTGGTGCCCTCTCTGGCATACAGACAGGATGCTGTATAAATAAATTAATAAATCTTTAAAAAAAGAAAAAAGAGGGGGCTGGAGAGATGGCTCAGCGGTTAAGAGCACTGCCTGCTCTTCTAAAGGACCCGAGTTCGATCCCCAGCAACCACATGGTGGCTCACAACCATCTGTAATGAGGTCTGGTGCCCTCTTCTGGCCTGCAGGCATATATGTAAACAGAATATTGTATCCATAATAAATACATATTTAAAAAAAAAAGAAAAAAAAAGAAAAAAGAAAGAAAGAAAACCAGCCTACAAATCACAATCCCAGAGAACCTAGACAACAATGAGGACCCTAAAAGAGACATACATGGATCTTATCTACATGGGAAGTAGAAAAAGACAAGATCTCCTGAGTAAATTGGGAGCATAGGGACTTTGGGAGAAGGTTGAAGGAGAGGGGAGAAGAAGGGAGGGGAACAGAGTAAAAACTATTACTTAATCCTCTGGCTGTGGGCCATGATCAAATG
Organism: Microtus pennsylvanicus; assembly: GCF_037038515.1. Taxonomy (NCBI): domain Eukaryota; kingdom Metazoa; phylum Chordata; class Mammalia; order Rodentia; family Cricetidae; genus Microtus; species Microtus pennsylvanicus. Next base: position 10,127,724 of record NC_134581.1, on the reverse strand, counting down.
AGAACACTAGCCGGGGGTGGTGGTGCACACCTTTAATCCCAGCACTTGGGAGTCAGAGGCAGTTCTGATCTCTGAGTTCGAGATCAGCCTGGTCTACAGAGTGAGTTCCAGGACAGCAGAAACTACACACACACACACACACACACACACACACACCACCTGTAAGGAACAATAAGAATGCTGACTTTGAGATATGGTGTTATCTAATCTATGTGTCTAATTCTTTTCACAACCCCCTGCCTACTATCTTGTATGTACCAAGCTTCTAGATAGATACTCTTCAGTGGTGACTACCTCCATGACCTAGTGAATTTCATATTATAGTCTCTATCGCACCAGTGTGTGAACTAAGGTTTGGAGAGCTTCTGTCATTGCGCAGACACACAGGGTAGGTGGCAGAGCCTGCTCTAATGCATGACTGAGATTCAAGCTTCTATACTCTCTTGCATATCAGGAGCATGCAGTCTTGAGGGAGCTAGAGGACATAGGCAGTGGAAGGCTAATTAGGAGCGGGAACTCCAGCGATGCAGCTTTTGTGGGTCACTGATTGTGTGGGAGTGACCTTTTGCCATGGTGCAGCTGTTACTGAGTAACTCATGCTTCCGTACGTAACCCTAGTAAACTCACTGGGTACTTGGATGGAACCATTTCTGTGGGTTGTCACCATGTCGGGGTGAACAGACATTTGTTCACATCTCCCCCAGGAAAAATGAGACAGTAAGTCAGTACCCCAAAAGCAACCTGTTGGACAGAAGCGAAGATGAGTCTGCGAGGAGCGGTGGCAGCGCGGTAAGACACGAAGACAAAGCTGAGCTGTCTGGAGGGGGATTGTGACCTCGTGTCACCTAGCTCCAGCAGGATTTGTCACGGGGAGACAAGCAACAAAAGCCAGGGTTTCTACCCACAGAGAAAAGCAAGGTGGATGACCCTTGGCAAAGACCCCAGAGAGGTCCTCTTCCTCTGTGTGATGCGGGGCGATATATCTATCTTCTTAAAGAATGCTGGCCACCTAGTGAGGCAGAAGGGCAGGGTCAGGTGCAGAATGACCATGAGTCATGGCAAGGTTAACTCTGAGTCACAGCAACTAAAAAATGATTGCCTCACGGACTGTACTGGATCACTCTTTGGACTTCCTCAGACCATCCTGTGGACGTACAACCCCCATTCCAACAAAATGGAAAAAGTCTGGTCACAAATGAGGAAGTAAAACCCAGTAGGGGATTTGACATGCATGTGTACTAAAGGAGCCTCACAATCCACTTAAGGGGAAGAGTATATGGGATGCATCTCATCTTGTGACTCTAACAGAGAGGATCCTGGGATGGTGAATGTTGGGTAAACCTAACACAACATATAACCTGGAAATGCCAATCATCTGCCTCAGTCAAAGGAAAGTCCACTTCTTCAGGGATCAGGGACCCCATCCCTTCTCTTTTGTGATTAAAAACCTGTGGGTTCAAGCAAGCCCATGAACAGCTGACAGAGATTGCAATCTGTCCCCATACATGTCTCATATGAAAAAGGATTGTAAAGAAGCCAGGCAGCAGCTGCATGGCCGGCCTGGCCATCTTCTAAGAAAAGAAGAAAGAAAAGAAAAACGAGGGGCTAGAGAGATGGCTCAGTGGTTAGAACACTGGGCCTGGATTTGATTTACATGTAGGTATGTATGGTGGCTCACAACCATCTCTAACTCCAGTTCCAGAGGATCAAATGCCCTGGACTGGCCCCCATGGGCACTGGACACACCCCATAGCTCATAGACATGCATGCGCCTTTACACATAAAATAAAATTAGATAAAAAGAAAGATGGAAGAGGGAAAATGGCACGAAGAAGGTTAACTCAGTAGGGATCTGGGGACTCTATGTTGACTTTGTTGACTCATAGTGGAACCTAATCTTTGCTAGGTAAGTGTTGTGGAAAATTATTTTAAGGTGTGTTACATTTGTTTACGCACTGGAACATTTGTTTAATAATGTAAAGATGTGTCGCTTTTGTTTATGCTTCATTTAACTCTGAAGCTGTGTTACTTACTTTGTCTAAAACACTTGAAAAATCTAATAAAGACCTGAATGGCCAATAGCGAGGCAGGAAAAAGGATAGACGGAGCTGGCAGGCAGAGAGAATAATTAAGAGGTGAAATCTGAGATGAGGAAGAAAGGAGGAAAAGGATCAAACAGAATGAGAAGAGAGAGGAGAAAAGGATTTCCAGGCCAACTACCCAACCAGCCATGGAGTCGGAGTGAAAGTAAGATATACGGAAGTTCAAGTCCAAATGGATCAAAGACCTCAACATAAAGCCAGCCGCACTGAGCCTCATAGAAGAGAAAGTGGGAAGTACACAGGAGACCACTTCCTAAATATAACCCCAGTAGCACAGACACTGAGAGAAACAATTAATAAATGGGACCTCCTGAAACTGAGAAGCTTCTGTAAAGCAAAGGACACGGTCAACAAGACAAAACGGCAGCCTACAGATTGGGAAAAGATCTTTACCAACCCCACATCAGACAGAGATCTGATCTCCAAAATATACAAAGGACTCAAGAAATTGGACACCAAAAGATCACAAAAAGAAAGAAAGAAAAAAATGGAGTACAGAACTAAGCAGAGAACTCTCAACAGAAGAATCTAAAATGGCTGAAAGACACTTAAGGAAATGCTCAACATCCTTAGTCATCAGAGAAATGCAAATCAAAACAACTCTGAGATTCCACCCTACACCTGTAAGAATAGCCAAGATCAAAAACACTGATGACAACTTATACTGGGGATGTTGTCGGGGGGGGGGGGGAACACTTCTGCATTGCTGGTGGGGATGCAAGCTGGTACAACCCCTTCGGATATCGGTGTTGCAATTTCTCAGAAAATTAGGAAACAACCTTCCTCAAGACCCAGTAATACCACTTTTGGGTATATACCCAAAGGATGCTCAATCGTGCCACAAGGATACGTGCTCAACTATGTTCATAGCAGCTTTGTTTGTCATAGCCAGAACCTGCAAATAATCTAAATGCCCCTCGATCAAAGAATGAATAAGAAAAATGTGGTGCATTTACACAATGGAGTACTACACAACAGAAAAAAAAATAATGACAGCTTGAATTTTTCAGGAAAATGAATGGAACTACAAAACATTATTTTGAGTGAGGTAACCCAGACCCAGAAAGACAACTATCATATGTATTCACTCATAAGTGGTTTTTAAACATAAAGCAAAGAAAACCAGCCTACAAATCACAATCCCAGAGAACCTAGACAACAATGAGGACCCTAAAAGAGACATACATGGATTTTATCTACATGGGAAGTATTAAAAGAGAAGATCTCCTGAGTAAATTGGGAGCATGGGGACCTTGGGGGAGGGGTGAAGGGGGAGAGGAGAGGCAGGGAGGGGAGCAGAGAAAAATGTAGAGCTCAATAAATATCAATAAAAAAAGATATACAGAAGAAAAGGAAATAACCCAGAGGCATAAGGTAGTAGATGAGATAATTTTTAAAAAGCTGGCTACCCAGGTGGTAGTGGCACATGCCTTTAACTTCAGCACTCAGAAGGCAGAAACAGGTGGATCACTGTGAGTTTGAGGCCACCCTGGTATACAAGAGCTAGTTCTAGGACAGCCAGGGCTGTTACACAGAGAAACCCTGTCTCGAAAAACCAAAAAAGAAGAAGAAGGAAAAAAAGCTAGCTAGAAACAAGCCAAGTTAACACAGGGCATTTATAAGTAAGAATAAGCCTGCGTGTGTGATTTACTTGGGAGCTGGATGGTGGCCCTTCCCCCGCCAAAAGTCAAAAGAGTTTTAAAAAAAAAACACACAAGCAACAGGTAAGAGAGGCTTTGGTGGATCTGAAAGACTCAAACTAGTGAGTAAGTCCAGGTACAGCAGACACGGAAGCCTGCCTGGGTCACTCACAGACAAATGTGGCCAGTTTCGTGTAAAGGCAAATTCCCAGGGGAAAACTGAGAGAAAGCTAAGAGCTGTCCTGGTAGCCCTTGGAAGCCTGTAAAGCCTGAAGGGTCCACCAGAGAGATGGCCAGCAGGAACTGGCAGTGATGGTGTGCAGAGAAGCAGGTCTCACGAGGTGGGGACCATCCAGAGGCTCCACATTGGACTACAGATTTATTTGTTCCCTGCTAATAACGTGCGGACTATTTGGAGCTTCAGTCAAGGTTGGGGTTAGGTGAGCCTTAATTCGTGGTACCTCAGAGCACCAAAGACAGCAGGGGACGGGTGTGGAAATAGGATGCTACAAATGACCAGGTTATGCTTGTCCCTTAGCACCATGTCTAAGAGTATGGTGTGTGTGGTCCTCAGTTGCTGGAGGTGAGTGTCCTTTGACCACATTCTGCATGCCACCGTTAGACCATTTTACCCAATCTTGTGTGGTTGGGGAAATGACAGCCTGCAAGGCGAGAGATTATTCATCTAAGCTAAAGCCCTTTAAAATGTCAAGTGCGGACAACGGAGACTCCAGACAGCCCTTGGTGAATGACTACAGATAATGGAGAGCGAAATAAGCGTGCCCCTCCCGAGCCACTGTACCTAACATGCTCTTTGACAAAACAGTCAATGTGATGGGATCTCTTCATGCTGTCTTGGACCGTGTGTGTGTGTGTGTGTGTGTAAAATCCTTTCAGCTACTGAATCCCAAGTCCACGTTATACTTGCTTGAATGAAGAAGAGTGGGCCTCAGGATTCTACCCTTTGTAAAAAATATATAATTGAAAAGACATCTAAAAGAACAATGAAAATCAATAGTTGTTAAAAACTGATCCAGGCATCTTGGCACACTCTAATCCCAGGACTCAGGAGGCAGAGGCAGGGGGAATCTCTGTGAGTTCCAGGCCACCCAAAGCTACATAGTGAGACCCTGTCTCAAAAAACAACCCCAAACAAACAAGAGCTTAAAATGAGCCAGGCATGGTGATTCATGCCTGTAATCCCAGCACTTGGGAGCCTGAGCACAGGAGGATCAGGTGACTCATGTCTGTAATCCCAGCATGTGGGAGGCTGAGTACGGAGGATCAGCGTGAGTTCAAATCCAGCCCGAGTCATATGATGAGTTTTCAGATCTGTCTGGGATAGAGTGAGATTCTCTATGGGAGAAAAATAAATTTTAAAAAGTGGGTGCTTGTCTCCTCTCTAGGGGCAGTCCTTTGTCCTCTGGGACAAATACCTCTGCCCCTTTTCCCTTGCTCCCCTTCCCCTTTCCTCTATCTCCTGTCCCTACCCTCTGTCCCTCTGCAGCAAATGAATCTCCTTTGAGAACTTGGTCTGAGAATTTGGCCTTAGGGATCCTGTGCTGGTATTTTCCTTTCTGTGGGGCCAGCACAACGGCTCACTAGGTCAGGTCCTGCCAGCTCTGACAACCTGGGTTTGATCCCTGTGACCTACATGGTAGAAGAGAACTCACTACTGCAAGTTGTCCTCTGACCTTCACATGTGTGTTTCGGCATGTATGGACCTACACACACACGCACACACACACACACACACACGCAAATAAATGCATAAATGCAACAATGTGGAATTCTTTTAAGTGAGAAAGGGGACTGGAGAAAACTCCGCATTTGAAAGGTCTGACTGCTCTTGCAGAAGAGTAAGGTTCGAGTCTCAGCATCCACATGGAGGTATAAGCACCTGTAATTCCAGCTCTGGGGGATCTGACACCTTCATCTGGCCTTTGCAGGCAACAGACACACAAGTGGTGCACAGAGACATACATGCAGGCAAATTACCTATGAAGTAATTTTAAACATGAGAAAAGGCACTCCCAGAAGCCACAGGCTGTTAGGTGAAAATCCCAGGAACGGGAGGATTAAAACCTTACAAGCTGCTGGCCAGGAGGGCACCTAAGGACTTATAGTAAACACCATTGCCATTGTCGGTGGTTGCAGACCAGAGCTGGATGAGAAATCTTTATTGCCCAAACACTATATCCTCTAGTGGAAGGGCACAGAGGCACAGAGACGTCAAGCTGGGGCAGAGCTGGAGGTTTCCTTTCTGATGACCGACATATGCAGTACCAGAAGGTACTATGCTGGCTGCTAAGAAAGATTGTTGCCGTCAGTCCCCCTCAGTTGGAGATCCCCCTCACCACCACAAGATGTTTATTCTACTTGCAGCAATGTCATGACAGTTACGGGTACAATCAACTACTGACTGGTTGGATTTGAAGCCCCACTCACTGCAGAGGTCCTGTGTGTCAGGACCAAACCCTGTGGCTGGCTCGTCTTAGGCACCGGCGGGAGGCTAAGGCTGTTGTTTCGGTGAGTGGATGTGTGTTTGTGTCTACGTCCAGCTGAGGTCCAGGGAAACTCTTTTCTGGTACGGGTAGATGTGACTAGAGATTCATAACCAGTTGAGCTGGTGGGAATAAGAAAGCAGACATTGTTTTGGTGTCGAGTCCCAGGGTTTAGGAAAGAATCACACATATATCACCCCTCAAAGACAGAACATGACTGAAGAGGCGGTAGACCTGGAGGAAGGGGTGGAGGGTTGTGGTGCCACCGTTTCCTTTTCACCAGAAAGCAGAAACTGCTGAGGGGACCAAACACTACTTGGGTCTTGCAGCCATAGAACAAAATAAGCAAGGCAGTGACAGTTAGGTGCAATGTGACCATCATGGATCTGGGGAGAGGGTCACCAGACCCACCCTCACCTGGGATTCCCGCCACCACTCCTCCCTGCACCCGTCTGCTGATGATCTTGGGCAACGCTGAGTGTATAAGAAGAGGAAGGTTGAGGGGTCAAGACCCTGTGACACATTCCACAACCATGTGAGGGTGGTGTGTTTCTCTAATGTAGCTACTCTGAGTCACCCTGGCTCCTCTAATGAACCCCAGTAAAAATCAGTGATCTACCACGCTGGACCTGGGTGGAACCATTTCTTTCCACTGGCTTTCACAGCAAGAGTTTTAACCTGCTGCGCCATCGCCCTGGCCCCAAGGAAAGTTTATTCTTGCACATTAAAATTTGAAGAAGCTGGGCAGTGGTAGCACACGCCCTTAATTCCAGCTCTCAGGAGGCAGAGGCAGGCAGATCTCTGAGAGTGAGCCCAGCCTGGTCTACAGCCAGGACAGCCAGGGCTACACAGAGAAATCCTGTCTTTAAAAAAAAAAAAGATTAAAGGAAGACTTTATTCAGCTGTTGAAATAAGGGTTGAAGCTGGGTGGTGGTGGTGCACACCTTTAATCCCAGCACTCAGAAGGCCGAGGCAGGCAGATCTCTGTGAGTTCAAGGCCAGCCTGGTCTACAAGAGCTAGTTCCAGGACAGACTCCAAAGTTACAGAAAACCCTGTCTCGAAACCCCCCCCAAAAAAAAGGAAAAAGAAAAGAGAAGAAATAGGGGTTTGACACCATTGCAGTAGGAGAGTGATCTAGCTGGTCCCCAAGCAGAGCATACAACTCTGAACATGCAGCCAGCATGTGAGTGAGGGGCTTCATGTGTGGAAAATTATTAAGAAGAGACATCGGGTCTAGGGATGTCTATCTAAAGTGACATGTAACCCAAGCTAGCCTCTTATTTGTGACAATCCCACCTCAGCCTCTGTAGCATCATGATTACAAGGGGGAGACACCATACCACCCCCAGGATAGAACTAACTGTAATGGCCAAACTAGAGATCTGGGTGCAAAAATGACGAGGACTTTAAACTCTCGTCTGTCAATCATGTAACTTAACCGCACATTTATTATCAAAATAGAATGTGAGAGTGGACACGGTGGTACACACTCTTAATCAAGACCAGCCTGTTCCATATAGTTTCAGGGCAGTCAGAGCTACATAACAGAGACCCTGTCTTATACAACCCAAACAACAACAACTGTAGTAAGTTTGAGGACAGTCTGTACTACTTGAGATCCTGTTTTAAAAAACTTAAATTTAAAAACCAGCTTTACTTAGGATATTTATTTATTCATATATGTATGTAGTATATATTTCTGTATATATGTTCATGGGTGTATTTATGTGTATCCATGAGTGTGTGCCAGGGTGTACATGTGAAGGTCAGAGGATAGTGAGAAGCTGTCTCAGATAGATAAATGAATAAATAATAAAAACACAAAGGAATAAAGAAATAAACTAGGGATTTGGGGTATGGCCCAACAGTAGAGTACTTGCCTGGCATTAATGAGGACCTGTGACCACCAGCAGCACTGCAAAAATAAATAGATAAGTAAAAATGAGATGGTGCTTAAAATAAATGAGTATTGTTAGAAATGACAACTGATTAAAGCTGGAAAATCCTACGTCTGCACATTTAAATCAACTTCACTTAAACCAGGGGAGGAGGCACATGACTAATTCCAGCAAACCGGAGGCAGTAGACTAGAAGTTACCGGTGGGAAGTGCCGCTGTTCTCACCACTAAAATTCAAGGCAGCCTGAGCCTGGCAGTTGAAAATAACTTCACCCTAGCTGAGTCACACTTAGAATTCCTCAGAATTCCTAGCGCAGCGCTTCTCCAACTTTAGCGTGCACTGAAACTCAGAGCTGGGTCCTGTCCTAGAGTCTGTGTGTGTCAAGGCACCGGCGCTAGGAACCAGAGTGCGCCTTTTCCAGGTTTTAGTTGCCTGGCCTGTGGACCACACCTCGTGAGGGTTAGATCACGTGCTAGGGTCTACCGGGCTAGGCTTCTACTGCCCGGAGCACCAAGGGCTGGCTTTTTTCCTTTTCCCTGTCCAGCTCCTTCCTGGTAGCCGGGACAGCCTGAAGGCCCTCGTGGATCACCAACCCTTGCGCTTAACCAAGGCTGATTTAGGGGAGCTGCCATTCAGATGCGGGAAATGATTAAACAACAGCTGCTCCGGAGTCACGTGGCCAGGAGAGGCTGGGTCTCCACTTCAAGCCAAGAGCCCCGGGGCGGAGCGGGGCGGAGCTGGGGGCGGGTCCTCCTGGGGCGGGTCCAGGCTGAGGGTCCTCAGCCCCCCGGGAGGTGCAGCGGCTGGCCAGGGCGCCCCCGGCCGAGTGGAGAGATCCCTCCCGATCGCAGTCATGTTCCGGGTCCCGCTGTGCACGCTGCTCCTGCTACCGGCGCCGCTGCTGCTGGGCGCTGCGCACAGTGTCTATGTAAGTCTTCGGTGCCACAGCGCGGGGACGCTCCGCCGCTGGGAAGCGGCCAGAGGCCGAGGAGAGCCGTGGCTCTGCAAAGCGGGAATCTGGGGGACCTTCGGTCACCCCTCGGAGCAGGCAGGCCGCCGAGACGCAGGCAGTGGCCAGGCCTCCCGTAGGGGGCGGACCGGCGGCCGGGCGGGGCGCGCGTCCTTCCTGGTTGCTGGCGCGCGTGGGTTCCGCTGCGGCTGTGTCCTGCGCGCGGACTTGCTTCCCCGTTTGTGCAACGCGATCGAGGGCTAGGTTGAGGTGCGCCCGCAGCTTTCCAGCTTCGGTTTCTGGGGAGAGGGGCTCCAGGCTGCGCGGGGGGCTGCGGGAGGGCTCCGCGGGCCGTGGCGCGGAGTGCGATCTTTGCGGAGTTCGGGCTTCACGGAGCGCTCCGGAAGGAGAAAAATGGGGTCAGGAGAGGCTCCTGCAGTGGGGTCACAGAAATATTTGCTTTTTTCCCTTCTCAAATATCTTTTCCGCTTCTCGCTAGCCACCTGCTGGCTGCTTTTAGTTTGGGGTGTTTCATCACCTTGCTGGAAGCCTTTCCTCTTTTAGAGTGGAGGGTGGTAAGAGGCAAACTGCTTCAGGCGAGATCTTGGCGGCGTGGGGGGGAGGGCGGTGAGTGGCTGGGGTGCGTTGGACACGCACCTGGGGAGGTCCGCACCGAACCTGTGAAGGGGACAGTGCGAGGTAGAACGCGGCTGCGGCTTCTTTGCACTTTGAGCGAATAAGCGTGGGGCCCTCCATATGGACTGAGTCGGAGCGAGGGGCGGGGGTAAGTTAAAGTGCAAGTTAGTAGACTTTGAGCCTTGTAAAAATTACGTTCTTGGAAATGGCACACGTTTATCTAAAACCAGAGGTGAAACTTTAAGATTTTGGAAAATAGTGGCTGAGACTGCTTTCATTTACGGCTAGTTGAGTGTGCCTGCTGCTCCAGCCGAGCTTGATGTCCTTCATAACCAATGAGCCTAGGCTTACGGCAGCCGGTAGGGTAGAGGGCAGAACTCCTTTAGTATCAGTAAGGGCGGGAAGAGATAAGGATTTATGGAGGTCATCAGTCATCTGTTAATCACCAGAAGTAGGAGATGCCAGGTAAGATGCCCTGGGAGAGGCCCCTGCAGAGGCTGCTGTCTCATCGGAATCTAGGTACCCTCTTGACCTGTTAGACTAGAGCCAAAGGAAAAGAACAGTCGACAGCTTTCATGTTTTTATTTTTTTATTTTTTTGCATTTGCAACATTAATTCTCAACTTCAGCCCTAGACGATGAGTTAAAATGTGTACTTTCTTTTTCTGTTTTTGTTTCTTTTGCAAACAGGGTTTCTTTGTGTAGCCCTGGCTGTCCTGGAACTCACTCTGTAGACCAGGATGACCTCGAACTCAGAGATCTGCCTGGCTCTGCTTCCCAGAGAGCTGGCATTAAAGGCCATAAAATGTGTACTTTTTTTTTTTGATTTTTCGAGACAGGGTTTCTCCGTAGCTTTTGGTTCCTGTCCTGGAACTAGCTCTTGTAGACCAGGCTGGCCTCGAACTCACAGAGATCCGCCTGCCTCTGCCTCTGCCTCCCGAGTGCTGGGATTAAAGGCGTGTGCCACCAACGCCAGGCAAAATGTGTAGTTTCTTAAGAAGCCATAAATGGGTTGAACAAAATAAATTGTATGAAAAAAGTATCTCAGAGTTTTCAGACAGGGTTGTAATTAGTCCGTTCTTTTGTTTTTAATGATAGGGTTTCATGAAGCCCAGGCTGGCCTCTAACTTGGTGTGTAGTCAGACATAGCCTTGAACTTCAGATCCTTCTGCCCTCACCTCTCAAATGCCGGGGACAGAGGTGTGCACCACCATGCCTGCTTATGTGTTGCTGAGGATGGGACCCAGGGTTTTGTTCGTGCTCCTCACTCTACCAACTCCTCAGCTACACCCCATCCCCAGAGCTCAGCTACACCCCCACTTCCAGAACTCAGGGACCCCATCCCCAGAGCTCAGCTACACCCCATCCCCAGAAATCAGCGTTTTCTGTTGAACTTTGCAGTCTGCAGGGAACTCACATGTTGGTGGTCTTTGCAAAACTCTATGTGCACTCACTGGAAGAGAGAATGGCAAGGCAGTGACGGTTTAATATTGTTACGAGAGTGGTTTTGACTCCACGCTGACAATTGATCGTTTAGAATGTTTCTCCTATTATTCAGAAAAGGCAACAATTCATACCCCTTGAGGGGAACCTTTAAAATACGAAACACTGTTAAGACTATGGAAACTGAGGCCTGGCTAGTAGGATGCCTGTGGAGCATGCAGGAAGCCTTCGATTCCATCCTCAGAACCACATAAACCACCTGCCTGTGGTAGAGCACACCTATAATCCCAGCACTTGTTAGGTGAAAGGAGGAGGATCTGAAGTTCAAGGTATACTTGGCTACTTTATGGCTTCTAGGCCAATTGGCCTACACGAGACCTGTCACGAAAGAACAGAAAGAAGGAAAGAGCAAACTAAAACTGTCCATCGCGTGTCCTGTCATGATTGTGGCATATTTTAATAAGGAAGCATAGCAAGCAACTGGTATTTGAGTGGCTTGGATCTGAGGCAGGCAGGCGCTGTGTGAGTGGTCTCTGGTCCTTTATTGAATGGGGGCAAGAATGTTTTAATGATCTTTCCCATAAAGCTGATGCCAGTTCCTGGTTGCAGGCGGAGCTGATCTGGAAATCTCTCATTGGCCACTGTCCTTTCTAAAGAAGTCACTTGCCTTCCAGAGTCCACCTGCCTGAGCTGCTGGGGACTCTTCGTGAGCTGAGAGAATGGCCCTCTTCAGGCAGCTGTCCCTGGGTTCCAAGGCTTCCCTGGCGGCAGCCACTGTCTTCGTGTCCATGATCCTCTCCCGCTCCTTTCTGGCTGAGGCCCTTGAGCTCAAGGCCTGGCGCTGGCTGTTCCGCCTGCAGCTGGCCCTGTTTGTCAACTCGCTCATGCTCATTGGTTCCTTGTACATCTGGCGGAGCACCGTAAGCAACCTCAGCCATTCCCCTGCCATGGAATCGACCTGTTTCCAGCTTTGGAAGCTGGTTGTCATGGCATTCCTGGCCCTGGCACATTCCAGTTTCTTCACCATGCTCTTCTTGGTGGCCGAGGAACCTTACGTGTTTTCCTTAGCAGCCTACTCCTGCCTGGGTGCTTACATCATCATGGTTTTCTTTCTTTGTATCTTGAACGCCATGGAGCAGGCCTACCAGTTCTTAGCCTGGCGCAGCGGTAGGGTGGTGGGCAGCCTTGACAAGACAAGGCACCTGGTGCTCAGGCCTGCCCTGGCCGTGGCAGTGACAGCTGTGCTCAGTATCATTGGCCTTCTGAACGCTGCCCAGCCCCCAGTGGTGAAAACCGTGGAGGTGCCCATCCATCAGCTACCCCCCTCTTTGAATAACCTCAAGATAGTGCTCCTTTCGGACATTCACTTGGGGCCCACGGTGGGCAGGACCAAGATGGAGATGTTTGTGAGGATGGTGAACACGCTGGAGCCAGACATCACAGTGATTGTGGGGGACCTCTCCGATTCGGAAGCTTCCATCCTGCAGACTGCAGTGGCTCCTTTGAGCCAGCTCTGTTCCCGTCTTGGCACCTATTTCGTCACGGGTAACCACGAGTACTACACGTCAGATGTCAGCAACTGGTTCACCCTGCTGGAATCCTTGCGTGTTCGGCCCCTGCATAATGAGAACGTGAAGATTTCCGCCCCCAGGGACCAGGACGGCCGTGGGGCCGACACGGAGTGGATCTGCTTGGCTGGCGTGGATGACATAGAGGCAGACATCCTTCACTACTCGGGCCATGGCATGGACCTTGACAAGGCTCTGGAGGGCTGCAGCCCGGATGATGCTACCATCTTGCTGGCTCACCAGCCTCTGGCTGCCAAGAGGGCCCTCCAGGCACGGCCAGATATAAACTTGATCCTTTCCGGACACACTCATGCAGGGCAGATCTTCCCCTGGAATGTTGCAGCCTATCTCCTGAACCCTTTCTTTGCTGGTCTCTACCAAGTGGGCCAGGCTACATTTGTGTACGTCAGTCCAGGCACAGCCTACTATGGGATACCCATGAGGTTGGGGAGCAGGGCAGAAATCACAGAACTCATACTGTGGCGGGCTCCCTAAGCCTGCCCCAGCGGCCCTGCCCTGCCTTGTCCTTGCTCAGCACCTTCGTCCATCTCCTGCCCAGCCTTGCCAGCACCCTTTGGCCCCAGCCTGCTGGGATCAGTGATTTACAGTGGGGCTGCCTGGCAAGTTCAGGCTGGTTTAACTCTTTAGAAAATCCATTGCTTTTTGGTAGTTCTCCTGTGAGTCCACTCGGCCACGTAAATGTGAACACGCGTTTGTTTTCCAGCTGCGGTAGAGAAGGGCCCTTGTGCAGAGGTTAGGGTGGTGGGAAAAGACACTTCTTGCTCAGACTCAGGGAGGAACATGAACACTTGTCTTCTGTGGGTTTAACCCTGGTTAGGACTTGGGTGGATTCTGATGTTTCTTGGTCTAGACACAGTTGGTTTGGGGAGGGACCAGGTTGAGGTCAGGTGACCTTCCCTCCTCTGTGCATCGAGTTCACCTTTGTTGACATCAGCAGAACACACAGGGCCCTTCCCGTCTGGACCTTGAGGGGTTCAGATTGCTTGGCTTGGTGGCTGGCAAAGCAGTCATGGGAGTTCTGGTGGGTGATGACTCCGCGGCTCTGAATCCTGCTTCTGTGTCCTCTTGGATACAGAAACTAAGGATATTAAGGACAGGCTGCTTCTGTGTTCAGGGTGAGGAAGGGACACGGGATGTGATAGGGTGTGTTTGAAGGCTGGAAGTGTGGCACGGTACCAGAGCGCTTGTCTAGTTGGAACTCAAATGTGCCCGACTTTGAGTTACAAAACAAAACTGTATGTAAGGTAGAGAGAGAGGGAGTGTGTGTGTGTGTGCGCGCGCGCTTGCGAGCGCATGTGCATACACACATATATACGAAGGGGGAGCTAAGTCCTTCTGAAAGTTTTATGGCCTGATGGTTAAGTAGCTTTATTGGTCATGGTGAATGCAGGATTCTAAGCACAGATAAACAGTAAACAAGGCCCTAGAGCCCCATGTTCCCCTCAGTGGTTTGCGTGTTTGAGGCTGGCTTCAGTTCATTCATGGCTAGATAGGGGGAGACCGTCTGTTGAATGAGTCAGGAGCTTGGAACCACCCCACCCCCACCACCCATTATCCCAGGTTTGGGTCTGGTTTTTTTTTGTTGTTGTTGTTGTTTTTGGTGAGAAGCTGAGGTTTCTTGACCACCCATAGGAAAACTGAAGCCAATATGGTTGTGATCCAGCTCTGCCCCTGCAGGTTCCTTCAGGGCCTGGCTACGAAATGACAGGTCTTACCTGATGGGGAATTTAAATCCCTCTACCCTGGCCTTTGGCCACAGAAGCACACGGTCATCCCTAGGATTTCTAGACCCACAAAAAAAACAAAGTGGGTCTGGAGAGATGGCTTAGGGGTTAAGAGCACTGGCTGCTCTTCCAGAGGTTCCCAGCAACCACGTGGTGGTTCACAACCATTTATAATAAGATCTGGTGCCCTCTTCTGGCCTGCAGGAAGAACACTGTATACATAATAAATAAATCTTTAAAAAAAAAAAAGAAAAGAGACAAAGGGAGCTATTTGTGCACTGCCTAGATTTCTTGGTCTAGCCTTTGCCAGGGGCGAGAGAGAGACTTTGTTCTTTTTATAGCGGAAAACCATTAAGATGTGCTCAGAACCATCTGGGTAGCTTAAACTCAGGGCCGAGAGGCCTCTGGAAGGAGATGCAGACAGATGCCCTCTGCCTGGAGAGGAGCTTCCTGCTGCTTATGAGGGAGAGTTGATGAATGACAGTGAGTGACCGTTCCTCCTAGATTCTTGGCTTTCTTCAGCCCCGAAATGGGTGTAATTCTTGTATCTACCTCAAGGCTGCTTTGCTGGAAAAGTGTGGGCACTTAGTGCTCATCAGAGGCCTGCTGAAGAGTGTGCCTGGAGAGTCTCTGGAGCAGCCAGGCCTGGGGCCTGTCAGTGGGTGGCACGCTGCCCACCAGCCGAGTCCAGATGTCTGTGTGGTACCTACTGAGAGCTCCCTCCTATCATGTGCCGAGTGTCCTGTGCACACTTGCTTTGTCCATCCCCGTCTTCTTCATCTTCTTGTCCTTCTGGTGTGACAGGGTCTGGGGGGTGCAGGAGGCTACTCAAGCATCCTTGTCTCCCAGCAGATAAGGCATTGACAGTGGACCATCAGTTTTTAAAAACATTATACACCTGTAGCCCCAGTACTCAGTGGTTGGAGACGGGACAATTAGAAGGTTCAAAGCTACTAGTGAGCATGAGGCCATCCTGGGCTAAACGAGACCCTGTCTTGAAGAAGAGAGAGAGAGAGAGAGACAGAGACAGAGACAGAGAAATAGCTTTGTCCACGAAACTGTGACAGTCTCGTCCCCCTCCCACCTCTCACAGGATTTCAGTGCCCTGGGAGAGACTTTGTAAAAACCACGATTTATTATTGATGGGATCCTAGGAGAGGCCACCACTCAGCCCCAGCTCTTCCAGACCTGCTGGGCACCACCCCTCCACCCTCCAGCCTCACGAAGTTCGCTTTGTTCTCCATTTCTGGCGACTCGATCCCTTTCCCTTTTGGGATTGTGACCGGCCTCTCTGTTCTGCTTTTCACCAGAGTGATCTTGACATCTTGTGCCACGGGGAGCTCTTCGACTCTCACCATTCTTGTTATTTTTACTGGTCCCGTGATCTCTGGGTCTTTCTCTTCAGGGCTCTATACTAGGCTTGATGAAGTTATCTTTGGCCATCCTGGGTCTCATGGTTGATACCGTCGCCTTGTGGCCCGTGTGCATGTCATCCATTCTGTTCTTTGGTTTTTTTTTTGATGCGCAGGGTCTTGCCATGTATGCCAGATGGTCTTCAACTTACAGCTATCCTCCTGCCTCTGCCTCCCAAGAGCTGGATGCCAGGCATGTGTCACCACCCCTGGCTCCTTCATCCTCTCTAACTCTCTGTTTCACCAAACTTTCCTGTTAACAGAGGGGGTGGGATTACAACTCAATGGTAGAGAACTTGCCTTGCGAGTGTGAGGCCCTGGGCTCAGTCTCAGGATCATCAGAGAAAGGAAAAGTTGTGATCAGAGCCAGTGAGGTGGCTCAGCGGTGACAGCCCCCCAAAACCCGACTTCAGTTCCTTCCCTGGAACCCCGTGGTGGAAAGAGAGACCTGACTCCACAGAGCGGTCCTCTGACCTCCCCACGTATGTTGTGTCTGGTATGTGTCCACACTTCACACAAAGATTACATGGCACACACCCAGTAATAGGAATAGAATAATTCTCTAAAGAGATGATGTTTCCTTATAGGAGGGAAACAGCTAGTCTGTTCTCAGCTCCTCTCTCTCCTCCTGCTCTGGTCATAATAGATTATTTCCTTCTTCACTTCCTTCATGCCTCCGGGTTCTGCAGCATGCCTGGGTCACAGGTGTTTGTGGAACTTCCTCCTTCCCTCGCTGACTGGTCTCACTGAGGAGCCGGCTGCCCTGAACTTCACACTCTTCCTGCCTCAGACCCCTGACTCTCGGGATTACAGACATGTGCTACCTTGTCCATTCTCTTACCGTCATCTTTATTTCTGGGGTACCAGTTGCAGTGTCCCCCCTTCCTTTCTAAATTCAGTCGTTGGAGTGTAGATAAGGGTTTGTTGATTGTGTTGTTGCCAAATATCTATTTTACTTTTCCTTTTGTCTGGTTTTTTTTTTCTGGTTATTATTTCATTGATCTCTGTTCTCGTGTTTGTTTTGGTTTCGTTGTTGTTTGCTTTGGAGACAGGGTCTCAGTAGGTATCCCTGGCTGGCCTAAAACTCCAGGAGATCCTCCTGCCTCTACCTCCTGAGGGCTGGAATGAAAGGCATGCACCACCATGCCCAGTTCTTTCTCTGATTTCTCAAGGAACTGTCTTTTTACAATTTTTTTTTTGTTTGAAACAAAGTCTGAATAAGTTCCATATGTTGTGTGTGCTATGTATGTTGTGTGTGCTATGTCTCTTTAAGTATTAAACATTCCTCTTACACATGTATGCACAAAGAAGTAGATGAAAATAATTGAGGGCATTTTTATTTAATTTTTTTTGGGTTTTTTGTATGGTTTATTTTGTTTGGTTTGGTTTTTCGAGACAGGGTTTCTCTGTGTAGCCCTGGCTGTCCCGGAACTCACTCTGTAGGCCAGGCTGGCCTCAAACTCACAGAGATCCACCTGCCTCTGCCTCCCGAATGCTGGGATTAAAGGCGTGTGCCACCACCACCCGACTATGTAATGTATATTTTAAAATTAATTTGTGTGTGTGTTCGTGTGTGTGTATCTGTGTGTGTGTACAGTGCTGATACGGTAGTCAGAGGACAGCTTGCAGAAGGTAGTTCTCTCCTACCGTGTGGGTCTCTGGAATTTTTTAGCTTGATGCCACGCGCCTTTACTCAACCTTTTTTTTTAAGATTTGTTTTTATTTTTAATCATATGTAGGTCTTCGTGTCTTACACGTGGGAGTGTGCACATGAGTGCTGGTGCCTGAGGAAGCCAAAGGCCTGGAGCTGGAATTAAAAATGATTTTGAGTTGCCCGACTCGGGTCCTCACTGAGCCCTTTCTCCAGCTTCCTAGTTTTATTTTTTAAAACTATACATTTGTCTCTTCATTTCCCCGCTGAGATTAAGCTGATCACTGGTCAGGAGTGCAGGAAGGTCAGGATCCAGACCCAAGGTGCTCATTGCTCTCCGTGTCCTCCCTCTTGCCGTCCTCTGCCTTTCCCATCGCACTGTCGTCTTTTTACCCAGACCTTTGAAATGTGAAAAAAAGTTTTTTTTTTTTCGAGTCAGGGTTTCTTTGTGGTTTTGGAGCCTGTCCTGGAACTAGCTCTTGTAGACCAGGCTGGTCTCGAACTCCCAGAGATCCGCCTGCCTCTGCCTCCCGAGTGCTGGGATTAAAGGCGTGAGCCACCACCGCCCGGCGAAAAAAAGAAGTTTTAACACAAGACATATATGAATAAACAAAATTAATAAATAGAGATGTGGGATAGAGCGGGTATCTGTCAATCTGTCCCTTAGGGGTATTGTCACCATGGACCTCAATTGCTGCTCTTCCCCAGTCCGTGGGAAGTGATGTACGGACCACAGCAGCCTCTGAGCCTCTGGTCAGCTGCAATCACCGTTGGCTTTCTCTTTGACCTTAAGGGACTATAGAAGCCTTAGGTATGCAAAGCCCTCCCAAGCCACCTCCCCTCCCTTTCCACAGCCCTGGGTTGCTAATGGATAGCTGGGTTTTTCCAACCTGGAGCTGGGGTGTCCCTGCCCGGAGCTCCACAGGCCCCTAGGGTGAGTTGACAGGGCTTGTGGAGATAGGAATTTCCCAGCTTTCTCCCAAAAGACCTGGAGGCCAAGTTGTGACCCTTCATAATGACCCTTCACCTGTGATGTCACCAAGCTTCTTTTACTCTTTGTTCAAGTCCAGGAAACAGGGGATGCAGATATCTATTCATTTTTACCCCGAGGACTAGAACTCTTGGAGGAGATGTTCAAGTTACCCGTTGATGCCTGTACTGTTACTGTTAATGTTTTGTTTTGTTTTGTTTTGATGCTGATAATTGAAATAAGAAATCCGCACTGGTCACTATTGGACTCTTGAGGAGGACTGGCCTAAGGGTGTTTTGTGCGTACTACCTTTTTAAAAAAATTCTCCAATATTTGTGCATTCATTACAGTTATGGTAGGGGCGGGGACTTGAGGGAGCCTGAACATCCAGTATGGTTGCTTGGAATTACGTTTTGTGTCATATTCCTGTGGTTGTGATCTTTGTAAACACTGATGCCACTACACCCTGAAAGTGTGAAATAAAGATGTCTCACTCCTGATGCCATTTCAGTCTCTGTTCATTCAGAAGGAGTTGAATTGTACTCCGGGCAATCGGAGGGGTTTTCTGACTACTAGAAGCTAGCTCCTGTCTTCCCTTTTCCTCCTTTGCTTTCTTCTTCCTTCTCCCCTCTTCCCTTCTGCCTCCTCGTTTTGAAAAGATTTTATTATTTATTTGCATATGTGTGTCTATGTGAGTTTATATGCCCCCTGTGTGCAGGAGGCCAGAGGAAGGCATAGGATCCTCTAGAGCTGGAATTACAGGCAGTGGGCTGTGTGATGTGGGTGCCCGCCGGGAACTGAACTGGGGCCTCTGTGAGCGGTAAATGTTCTCTTTGCCCCAGAACCACCTCCCCCGCTGTCCTCCCGTTTTCCGTTACCCTTCCATGTGTCAGTGGTGCCCTGGCTCAGAAAGTCCAGAGGTTGTTGAGGTTGGACCTTCATGGGGTCCTTCAGTGCTGAGAGGGACTGATTGCTGTGGGACCGCAGAGTGCATTTTCCTTGGCAGTGACGGTTATAAATGACCGGAGGCTGGGCAGTGGTGGCGCACACCTTCAGTCCCGCACTGGGGAGGCAGAGGCAGGCAGATCTTTTGAGTTTGAGGCCAACCTGGTCTATAGAGTGTATTCCAGGACAGCCAGGACTATACAGAGAAACCTTGTCTCAAAAAACAACCGCCCCCCCCCAAATAAAAAGACAAAAAGAAATGACTGTGTTGTTTAGATCCCCTACCTCTGCTCTTGGCCTTACTGCTCCTTTGAAAATTACCCACTTCCCGGGGTCCAAACAACATGATGTCGTTCATGTATTGGAGAACAGGACAGTCTTTATATGAGTTTTTTTTCTTTTCTTTATTTTTTTCTTTTTTGTTTTTTTGGGGCAGGGTTTCTCTATGTAGCCCTGGCTGTCCTGTCCTGGAACTCTGTAGACAAGGCTGGCCTTGAGCTCTCAGAGCTGTGCCCGCCTCTGTCTCTGGAATGCTGGGACTAAAGGTGTGTGCTGCCACACCCAGCTTAAGTTACTTTTCTTTTTTTTTTTTTTTTTAGACAGGGTTTCTCTGTGGTTTTGGAGCTTGTCCTGGAACTAGCTCTGTAGACCAGACTGGTCTCGAACTCACAGAGATCCGCCTGCCTCTGCCTCCCTAGTGCTGGGATTAAAGGCGTGCGCCACCACCGCCCGGCTTGTTACTTTTCTTATTGCTGTGACAAAAGACCTGGCAAGGAGGCAGAGGCAGGCGGATCTCTGTGAGTTCGAGACCAGTCTGGTCTAAAGAGCTAGTTCCAGGACAGGCTCCAAAGCCACAGAGAAACCCTGTCTCGAAAAACCAAAAAAAAAAAAAAAAAAAGACCTGGCAAATGGGGGCTGGAGAGATGGCTCAGCGGTTAAGAGCATTGCCTGCTCTTCCAAAGGTCCTGAGTTCAATTCCCAGCAACCACATGGTGGCTCACAACCATCTGTAATGAGATCTGGTGCCCTCTTCTGGTCTTCAGACACACACAGACAGAATATTGTATACATAATAAATAAATAAAATACAAAAAAAAAGACCTGGCAAAGGCAATTTATGGAGCAAAGGTTTTGCTGGGGCTCACTTATTAAAAATTATTACATCTCTTTGTATGTGTATGCATGCATGTGTGTCCGTGTGCACATGCTATACACGTGTGGAGATCACAGAACACCTCGGGAGTCAGTTTTTCCCACCGTGTGAGTCACAGTTGAAGGAGCCGCAGTCCATCCTGGGGGAGGCATGCTGAGGTATGGTGGTCACACTGTGTGAGCAGTCAGGAGGTAGAATTGGCTTACTATACCTTAAGGCCTGCCCGCAGTGACAGGCTTCTCCAGCAAGGGCTGACTTTCAAAATGTTCCCCAACCTTCTAAAACAGTGCCGTTGTCTGGAGAGCAGGTGTTTGGACTCGGTGCCATTGTCTGGAGAGCAGATGTTTGGACTCGGTGCCTATGGTGACATTTCACATTCAAACCGTAACAGATGTCCTAACAGTCATAGCCTCATGTGACACAGGGCGGTGATTGTGGCCCTGTGGCAGGAGAGGGTGAGTCACACAGACTGCTTTTGTGCCTCTTGAGGGACAAAAAGATTCCTGTGTGGTCAACCAACCAAGTGCTGGAGGTCATGGTCTCTGCTCTTACGATAACCCTGTGGTACCTGCTCTCGGAGTCATGCTTTGTTATGAATCACTGTTGTCCACCGTGATGCTTATGTTATTGGCACGGTCCCACGGGTAAGTCAGATGGGATTCGATGGAGATGACCTTTAAACCTCGGTGGAGGAGAAACTGGTAGCTCTTCAGGAGTGTCGTCTCCTCCAGGTTTATCTTAAGGAAGAGTAAGTTCTGGAACTCTCACTGGATCCATAAAAGCCCCTGTATGTGGCGAGGATTCTAGTAGCTGTTGATAGGGAAACTCATTCCAGTTTGGTCCCAGTTTGCATTTAGATAAGGGAAATAACGGTAGGACACACTCTCTACTTCTGGAAGCCGCTGTGTGAAGGACCTGGGCCTTCTGGGAGTGGCAAGGGGGATTGAAGGTGTGTCACATTTCCTAGTGTAAGTGTTGGCCTAAACTGTGCGGACAGTATTCCTGAGGCCTGGGTGCGCTCTTTCCTGAGGACACAGCTAGGTACCCTAAGTCTCGTTATTTAGGGCTTGTGCTAGTAATCACACCGTAGGGTCCTTCCTTCAGAGGATCCAGTCACACACACGCACACACACACACACGCACACACACGCGCGCACACACACACGCACACACACACACATGCACACACACACACACACACACCTTTAGCCACTGTGTTAGGAAACCGAGTCAAAGCTGAGAACTGGAAAAGGCATCTCAATTTTCTAGCAGCAGACATCAGCCCTTTCCTATTTCACTGCATGGGACACTGTGACTTCCAAGCCGTTGCTTAGGATCACTACTGGAAATTGTGTCCCTTGGCTTGATGTTTACGATGGTCCCCCTTGATAATGCTGCCATCTTGGCATCCCCAGCAGTAGAGAGGGCTGTTGAAAGGAGTTTCTGTCCCACCTGGTCCTGGAGCTGTTCAGTCCCAAATAAACACACAGAGGCTTATTAATTATAAAATGTTTGACCTATTGCTCAGGATTATTATTAACTAGCTCTTACAACTTAAATGAACCCATAATTCTTATCTATGTTTAGCCACGTGGTTTGGTACCTTTTCTTGCTTCCTCTGTGTCTGACTTAGGAGTGTGTCTCAGCCTTTCTTTTTCCTAGAATTCCCCTAGTCTGGCCACCCCACCTATACTTCCTGCCTGACTTCTGGCCAATCAGCATTTTATTAAACCAGTGTGAGTAACAAATCTGTACAGAGTGCAGGGGGCCCAGTGTCACAGCCGTTCATCTGTCATCACTCATCTTTTGAAGATGCCGCCATGGGGACTCTAAGGTTACCAAAGCCCTCCTCACTGATGTCCTCACTGGCGGCACATCTCTGGGTCTCCTGAGGCCTGTGGTTTATATCGTCACCCAGTGGGGTCTCTCATGTCCATCTTTACATTGCTCCCTCCCCGAACCATCACTTCCTAAGGGTCATAGGATCTCCTGGCATCTCCCCTCCCTTCCTGCAGGCTGCTGTCATGGACCAGTGGTTCACATGGTCCATGATCCATTGTGTCCAAGAAACCATTTCTTGAGCTTAGGGATCAGAGCCAAGGTGCTATGGCTCAGGGCAGATCCTCCTTGCCAGTATCCTCTACCAGGGCACTGTGTCCTTTGCCCCTCCAGATTCATTTCCAGTGTCCCACCATGGTTAAACCCTCCACCTTGCTTTTCTGGTCGGAGGTGAGGGTCTCTGTAGACACCCATCACAGAAGTGTGTATCACTCAAAGACTGCCCTGAACCCATCCGTCCCTCTCTTCAGAGCTTCCAAACCTGCTAACCAAGCCAGCCAGCCTTGCGGTCTCTCCAGTTCCTGGTAAACCAGAAGAACTAAGCCGCGTACCAGCTCCTGCATGAGGAGATTCTTCCACAGGCAGAGCGCTGGCTGTGCAAGCCTGATGACCTGAGTTCAATCCCACAACCCACGGAGAGGAGGAGGGAGAGGACTCACTCCACAGTTGTCCTCTGATCTCCTCGTGAGTGCTGTGGCACATACACAACACCATGCGTGTTACTCATACACACACACAAGATTTAAAAATAAACATGCCAAATCCTGCCCCCCCCCAACCTGGGCCTCATCTGTCCAGTATAGGTGAGGAGCATGGCGTGCCTTTGGGGGTCTCCTTGCTCGCCCACTAAACACTAGCTGTAAGGTCTGATTGCTAGTTGGTACCTGTAAAAGCTCCAGATGCTGACCCACAACCCATGTCTAGGTGTGTTTGTTACAGTTTTCTTTGCTCAGACAGAGGAAACTTAAGGGAATATTTTTGGCTCACAGTGTGAGGGTGTAGTCCATCGTGTTGGGGAGGCAAGATGGTAGAGTGTGGGGCGCCAGTCACATTGTGTCCACAGTGGAAAGCAAGAAATGGATGCCACACTCGGGAGGCAGAGGCAGGCGGATCTCTGTGAGTTCGAGACCAGCCTGGTCTACAGAGCTAGTTCCAGGACAGGCTCCAAAACCACAGAGAAACACTGTCTCGAAAAACCAAAAAAAAAAAAAAAATGGATGCCGGTGCTCAGCTCAGTTGGCTCAAGATGGCAGAGTGGAGCGCTGGTCACATTGTGTCCACAGTGGAAAGCAAGAAATGGATGCCGGTGCTCAGCTCAGTTGGCTCAAGATGGTAGAGTGTGGGGCGCCGGTCACATTGTTTCCACAGTGGAAAGCAAGAAATGGATGCCGGGGGCTGGAGAGATGGCTCAGTGGTTAAGAGCATTGCCTGCTCTTCCAAAGGTTCTGAGTTCAATTCCCAGCAACCACATGGTGGCTCACAACCATCCGTAATGAGGTCTGGTGCCCTCTTCTGGCCTGCAGACATACACACAGACAGAATATTGTATACACAATAAATAAATAAAATGTTAAAAAAAAAATAAGAAATGGATGCCGGTGCTCAGCTCAGTTGGCTCAAGATGGCAGAGTGTGGGGCGCCGGGCACATTGTGTCCACAGTGGATGCCGGTGCTCAGCTCAGTTGCTCTTTTTCTTCATCCAGGGACCCCAGCCCATGGCATAGCGCCACCCACAGAGCGGGTCTCCCATACCTACTTAAAATTTACTGGAAACACCCTTGCAGACATACTGTAAAAAGACACCGTGACCGAGTCAACTTATAAAAACTTTTAATTGGGGCTGTTTGGCGTTTGAGAGGGTCAGAGTTCACGATGATGGCAGGGAGCACGGCACAGGCAGGCAGAAATGGTGCTGGAGCAGTAGCGGAGAGCTTACATCTGATCCCCAGAGAGAGCTGCTATGAAGGCTTGGGCTTTAGAAACCTCAGTGGCCACTCCCAGTGGCACACCTCCTCCAACAAGGCCACGCCTCTCCCAGAGAGGCCAGACAGCCTCCAACGAGGCCACGTTTTCCTAGTGACACACCTCTTCCGGCAAGGCCACACCTCATCATCTTTTCTAAACAACTCTGGGGACCAAGCATTCAAATATTTGAGACCATGGAGCCCATCCTCATCCAACTACCACACTTACCGCAGAGGTCTCTCCTTGGTGATTCTAAATTCCACTAAGCTGACAGTCAAGGTCACATGAGGCCATTCCTGGTACCACCTGTTCT
This sequence comes from Microtus pennsylvanicus, assembly GCF_037038515.1. Lineage (NCBI taxonomy): Eukaryota > Metazoa > Chordata > Mammalia > Rodentia > Cricetidae > Microtus > Microtus pennsylvanicus. The sequence goes on along the minus strand of NC_134581.1, from coordinate 10,102,990 downwards.
GATCCTCTGAAAACAGAACCTGAAGCAAAGGTTTGGGGCAGGTAGCTTGAGAATCCAAACAGGAGCACAGGAATGAGGGGCAGGGAAAGAAGGGAAAGGCTGTGAGAAGACACCTCATTTTCTAGCCCAGATTCTGGAGGTCAGCCAGTCTGCCTGCTGCGTAGGCCCACACTTCTGTAAGTCCCCAGTTAACTCTGCAGTCCTGGGTCTATGTGCCTTTTTCTTCAGCCTCCTGGTGCTTGTGACTGGGTCCTGTACATCAGGGATGAGCTTTTCCAGAGCAATTGCCTCTCTGCTCAGTTTCAGCTTCAGTAGCAGTAAAGCGGTCATGGTCGTGTCTACCTACATCACACGTCATAATTCCACGTGAAGTGCACAGCCCCTCCTAGACAGTGCTCCTAAGCCATCACTGATTTGACCTTAGTGAGTCTAGCAGAGAGCTAGACCTGAGGGAGAGACGTTCTTACAGTCCAGCCATCCAGCTGACAAATCAATGGAGCGCTCAATCTAGGACTCGGTGCCCTCACAGTTGCTTCCAGATGTCTCCAGATGACTTCCAAAGCTACCGTAGACTATGATGCTAGCTTAAAGGTGCATGTGGTAGCTTGTCAGTACTGGGGGGACAGTAGTCTGATGGCTCCTGGTAACCCTGGCTGCGGGAGTTCCTGTTGCCCATTGCTACCTGTCTTTGTCCACCAGGGTGCAGTGTTCCACTTTGCCTGACAGCTCCTGAAGTGAACCCCAAACCGGGTTCCTTGAACTGTCGACTCCTTATTTGACATTTCAGACAGTGGGTGTGTGTGTGTCATGCTTCATGGTGTAAGAAGCATTTGGGGATTAATGCTGTGCTGTGTGCAGCGCACTGTTTTCTGTTCTTGTGAAAAGGCGCTGACTGACTCCGACCCCTCCCCCCATTCAGATCAATTCACCTACAGCTTTAAACATCTTGCTTTAACGTTCCTGTCCTCTGATACCCTGGTAGTCATGGCTGAGATGTAGACCTGGAGAGGACAGTTGCTCGGGTCACTCTGGGACTCAGAACGGCAGCTAGGAGGGGGTTTCATGGATCTGTTGCTTTGTTTGTGTGAGAGAGGGTCTCATGTAGCCCAGGCTGACCTCAAATTCTGTATGTAGCCAAGGGTCACTTGCCTCCGCTTCTCCGTCACTGCACCCCAGCACCTGATCCATTGATTTCTGCCCTGCGTTTTATTCTTAGACTTTTCTGAATGGATCTTGGTGATCCCAGCGGCATGGCTGTTAGCTTCTGTGTGCACACCTCTGTCTCGCTGCTCACAAACATCACAGAGGATATAGTCTCAGCTCTAGAACATCTACGGGCTCCAGATTTTAGGAGTAGAGCCACAGTGGGAGATGGCCTCCTCAGTGACTCTTAACCACGTCACCCCGTGTGCTTGGCTGAGCAGTGGCTTGCTTGCTACCCCAGAGACTGGCAGGACGTTCTGAGACATTGTGTCACTGAAACAGACAGAAAGCCATCTGCCCCCACCCACAGCTCCGCTTCTGAAGTAAAGGTCCTCATTTTCATGGGGTCCCTTCCTTCTGCAGAATGTCTCCCGGAGGACGTTTGAGCTCGACTATAGCCATGACCGCTTCCTCAAGGATGGACTGCCATTCCGCTACATCTCAGGGAGCATCCACTACTTCCGGATACCCCGCTTCTACTGGGAGGACCGGCTGCTGAAGATGAAGATGGCTGGGCTGAATGCCATCCAAATGTAAGGAAGGGCGTCCGGCTGAGACGCTAGTGCTCACACCTCGCTTTATTTCTCCCTTATCAGCTATTCCATTGCTCAGAAGTAGGAGGGAGCCCTGTGTGGATTTCTGAGGGGCTTGTCACAAGCTCGACTGACCTTTTTTCAGATAACAAACCATTTCTCACTTAAACTTTGTCATCAGAAATTATAACTTGAAAAGGCAAAGGTGGGGGGCCGGAGAATGGCTCAAAAGGTACAGCTGTCTACTGCCCAATTTGACAGGCTGAGTTTGATCCTGGGGACCTACTTGGTGGAAGAGAAGAACAGCCTGATCTGCACATGTACACATACAACACACACACCTACACACACACATACATAGACACACACACCTGCACACACACACACACCTGCACACACACACACACCTGCACACACACACACACACACACCTGCACACACACACACACACCTGCACACACACACACACCTGCACACACACACACACACACCTGCACACACACACACCTGCACACACACACACACACCTGCACACACACACACACCTGCACACACACACACACCTGCACACACACACACACACACACACCTGCACACACACACACACCTGCACACACACACACACACACACACACTCCAATAACAGAGGGGTTGAAGGTGTGATACAATGAACTCTTGGAAAGCGCAGGGCACTTTTGAAAGAGTGGTTCTCTTACATCATATTCCTGTTTATAGCTCATAAAACTTAAATTTCTGCCAAGGTCATTGGTCAGAGGCCCATCAAGGAGCCAAACATGAGGGAGTTTGGAGGCAGCCGTAGCTGCTTTGGGTGTAGGGGAGTAAGCTTTGTGCTTAGGTTATTGGAACCTAGCTTGCCTTACTGGATTAACCTTTTGAGTCCGGGCTGTGGGTTCATGCCCACAGGCCTGTCCCCATCCTCTCTGATGCTATGAAGTGACTAACTGGGAGGGAAGCTGAGGCAGCTGACCACTCTGGTTTTTATAAGGACCACTCTGGTTTTTATAAGCTGATATGGATTACTGATACCATCTTTAAAGATAAAGAGAGAAAGCCTTAGCTGGTTTAGTAGATACCCAGGGGGAGTCCCTTTTCCTGTTTCTGCGGCCACTGGCAGAATGAATCCAAGTTCACTTACAGAGGTTGACATGCTGAGTTCTAATGGGCTGTGGCTGATTGTGCTGGGTCTATAGGATGCGTATGGAGCTCACCAACAGGAGTTGTGCACTGAGAATGAATGGTTCACGTGCAAGTGTGTATCTCTACCTAATTTGGGGGAGCCGGTTGACTTTGGGTCCTTTTATTTCCTGGCCCCAGTATTCCTGACACAAATCTTTTGTCTTCTTGTAGTGGTTGGAGATTTTTCTGTGGTTTTGTTTCAGTGCTGAGAGTCAAATTTAGGCTTCACACATGGTGGGCACATTGCCACTAGATTACTAGGTTTCTAGACTGGGGGGGGGTTGTTTTGTTTCCTTGGTATGGATGTTTTGTATGCATGTATGTGTATGTAGCATGTGCATGCAGTGCCCACAGAGGCCAGAAGAGGGAGATGGATCCCCTGGAACTGTAGTTACAGATGGTTGTGGGAGGCCATGTAGGTGGGAACCAAGCCAGGATTCTCTGAAAGAGCAAGTACTCTTAACCACTGTGTCATTGGCCAACAACCCTCCTCCCCCCATACACACTTTTAGAGATAAGAACAATGGGCTTTATGTGGATGCAGTTGTCCACACGTTGGCGCCATTCTATAATATGAAGGGCCTGTTTGTTGGGGTTTCTGTCCTGCCCAGTTCCCAAAGTCGTTAGGTCCCAAAGAAAATCACACAGAGGTCTCCATAAGTTATAAACTGATTGGCCCATTGGCTCAGGCTTCGTATTAGCTGTTATAACTTACATTAGCCCATTATTCTTATCTGTATTGGCCCCATGGCTCAGTACCTTTTTCAGCAGCGTGGTCACATCTTGCTTCTTCTGTGTCTGTACAGGACTGCAGAGAGAGCTTCCCTCTTCCCAGAATTCTCCTTTTCTCATTGACCCGCCTCTACTTCCTGTCTGGTTGTCCTGCCTGGCTACTAGCCAATCAGTGTTTATTTAAAACATAATTGACAGAATATAGACAATTGTCCTGCACCACTCCTGCTGTCCTGGAACTCTCTATGTTGATCAGGCTGGCCTTGAACTCACAGAGATCCACCTGCCTGTGACTCCTGGCTCCCAGGATTAAAGGTCAGTGCCCCATTATGCCAACCATTTCTTTGTTTATTTATAGATATTTCTCATATTACTTTAGGATGATAATTAGGGCTCTTGTGTTTGTGGTGATATTTTGTTTTTGCTTTAACAAATAAAGCTTGCCTGAAGAGTGCAGAGCTCATCACTAGGTAGCCCTGGAGGCCAGGCAGTGGTAGCTCACACCTTTAATTCCAGCAATCACACCTTTAATTCCAGCAAACAGGGAGACAGAAGCAGGGAATCTCTGTGAGTTCAAGGCCACCCTGGGCTACACAACCCTGAACAAACAGTCTAAAAGAGAAACAGAGCCAAACAGTAGCAGCTCACACCCTTAATCCCAGCACTAGGGAGGTAGAGACTGGAAGTGATATGGCTGGGCGGAGAGAGGAATATGAGGTGAGAGGAGACAGGAGCTCAGGATTCAGTGTGAGGTTTCATAGAGACGGCATTGAGTCTGAGGATTCCTGGAGACAGGACACCCCACTCGGTCTGAGGATTTCATAGAGGTAAGAACTAGTGGCTGGCTGCTCTGCTTCTCTGATCTTTCGGCTTTCACGCCCTGATATCTGACTCTGGGTTTTTATTAAGACCAATTAGAGGGCTGGAGAAATGGCTCAGTGGTTAAGAGCACTGACTGCTCTTCCAGAGGTCCTGAGTTCAATTCCCAGTAACCACATGGTGGCTCACAACCATCTATAATGAGACCTGGCACCCCCTTCTGGCCTGCGGGCACACATGGAAGGAATGCTGTACACATAATAAATAAAAATTTTAAAAAAAAAAAGACCAATTAGAATTCGCAATACATATATTTTGTTTTTCTCAGCAAAGTTTTCAGTGTGATGGAAGATATTTTTCTTTTCTGTCAGTTTCTATATAGATTGTTCTCATAAAGGGCTGTGTTGGCTCTCCATGTTAGAGCATGTCCCTGGCTTGCTCAAAGGCTGTGTTCGATTCTCAGGATGACAAAGTAGCCAGATACAAAGTGAAGCCAAAGGAGAATTGGATGAGGTATACAGAGCTGGCCAAGAATGCCACCTGAAAAAAATCCATCTGGGCAGATGAAGCTGGTGAATCCCATTCATGTCCCTGAATGGGAGTGGTTGTCTCTGAATAAAGTTCATCATGTGTAGCCCTGCCAGACCACAAGCAAACAAAATCTACAAGTTCATCTCTATTTTCACGATCTTCTCCAATCACCAGTCTGTAAGCAAAGGAGACTAGAAGACGTCATGAGTGGCCCCGTGGTTCATCTCCAGTGTGACCCAGAGGGCATGCACCTGCCTCTTGCTTTAGGTCAAGTTCTGTCTCCCACCCAGGTATTAACCTGGCCCGGCTCTGCTTAGCTTCCGAGATCAGAGTCAATCTGACACTCTGGTGTGTTATTGCCACAAACTGGCTATTGGTTTTCAGTAATGCTCCCACTTATTTTTAGAAAAGTTTTTTTCTTTATTACACCTTATTTACTTTGTGTGTGTGTGTGTGTGTGTGTGTGTGTGTGTGTGCACATGTGTGTAAGTGTGTGCTGCAGCATGTCTTTGGAGGGCAGAGGACAAAGTGTAGAAGCTGACATTCTCCTTCCATCATGTGGGTTCCAGGATTGAACACCTGGGGTCAGGTTGGCAGCAACACCTTTACCCATGACCCTTTGCAGGAACCAGTGATCCACCTTGCGCCTGTGTTGTCAAATGGTCCTACAGCCTAGGCTCCCCTTGCCTTCTTCCCGCTCAGCTGCCACCTGTGTGTGTCTTCATAGGTATGTGCCCTGGAACTTTCATGAACCCCAGCCAGGACAATACGAGTTTTCTGGGGACCACGATGTGGAGTATTTCATTCACCTGGCTCACGAACTGGGGCTCCTGGTGATCCTGAGGCCCGGGCCCTACATCTGTGCAGAGTGGGACATGGTGAGTGTGTTAACCTGGGGCTCTGCCTGCCTGGAGGGTGTTGGTAAGGCAGGAGTGGCGGTGGCGGCGGGGGCTGGGCAAAGCAGATGAAAGCAATCTGTGGCTCAAAGACTGGAGCTTGTGGTGCGGGGCCTCTGCAGGTGTCTGTTCCTTTAGAGAGGTGCCAGACAGAGAAGAGCAGGCTTGAGCCAGTTCTCCTCTTGGCCAGTCACATAAGCTGGTTTCCTGTCAGAGGCCTGGAGTGGATCCTCTTTGTCTGCCTCGTGGACTAGTTAAGAAATTAAGAGAAGCCGTGTGCATAGACAGAGCTTTGCAGTCCAGTGGTCGGGCACTTGCCTGGTACGTACAAAGCCACACAGTCAGTCCCCAGGGCTGCAAAACCAGACAACAGCAGGAAAACTAAAGTAGGAAGAAAGAGGAGAAAAAAGAAAGAAAAAGAGGCTGAAGAGTTGGCTCAGCTATTAAGAGAACTGGCTGCTCTTCCAGAGGACCTGGGTTCGATTTCCAGCCACCTACACAGTGGCTCAACTCTCTGTGATTCCAGTTCCAGGGGCTCCAACACGCTCTTCTGACCTCTGAGGGCACTGCATGTACATGGTGCACAGACATGCATGCAGACAAAACATCCACATAAATAAATAAGTTTTGAAAGAGGAAGAGAAGGGGGAATTTGGCTGGGTGTGGTGATCGTGCCTGTAACCCAAGCACTTGGGAGGTGGAGGCAGGCAGATCAAAACTCTAAGGCCAGCCTGTGCTATGTAGGGGTTCCAGCTTTAGGCTCAACTACATAGTGAGACTGTCTCAAAACTAAAAGGGGGCGGGGGAGTTGGTCCTCAGACTGTAGTCAATAGAGTGATCTTCATTTCCCTGTATTCCAGTTTCCCATGAGCCCAGGTTGTTTTCCTCGGTCCCCGCCCTGCTGACAGGGAATCTCATCTCTTTTCACACAGTGCGCAGTCTGATGGCTGCTTTTGCTTTTCTGTCTTGTAGGGAGGCTTACCTGCTTGGCTACTAGAGAAAGAATCTATTGTCCTTCGATCTTCTGACCCCGGTGAGTTACTGCTGCCTTTAAAGGATTATAGGAGATTGGACAGTTTATATCAAAAGAGCCAGGCATTTAAAGGTAGGGCTGTTTCTGTACAAGTGCCGGTTAGTGGGGTGGAAATCACCCTTCACCGGACAGTGAGCGTGCAGGAGACATTGCCTCTTCTGTAGGCTTGAACAGATCTCACTGATAAATGGATGACTTTGAATTCGAAACCTGGTTAACCAACTGGGTTCAATAACTTGTTTTCTCTTCCTACACACTTAGTGTATTACACAGCCAGCTAGTCAAAATGGCAGGGTTGGTTCTGGAGTGATGTCACTAGATTTCCTGGTAGCACTGTGTCTGCCGTTACTTTGCATTTGTGGAGGGATTTGTAAATGACAGCTTTGTCTCATCTTTTTAAACCACGAGAGGTTGTTTTAGCGTAAACCCTGAGGAGTCATTCAATTGCATCTGTCTGTGTGTGTGTGTGCGTGTGTGCGTGCATGTGTGCGCATGCATGTGTGTGTAGTGTGTGCATGTGTGTGGTGGGGGGCGTGTGTGTGTTTAGACCTATGTTTCTCATACTATATGAACTTCTGGGTTTTTTTTGGATTTTCGAGACAGGGTTTCTCCGTAGCTTTTGGTTCCTGTCCTGGAACTAGCTCTTGTAAACCAGGCTGGCCTCGAACTCACAGAGATCCACCTGCCTCTGCCTCCCGAGTGATGGGATTAAAGGTGTGGGCCACCACCACCCGGCTTTGAACTTCTGTTTTATACTCCTGCTATATTATTGTTTTTACATGTGTTGCCTCTTGAGTCCGCATGAGAACTTTAAGAAGCACGTGTGTTTGTCAGTCTCTTTTGAAGTCATAAATATATGATTTATTAGATGTTAATTTTGTCTGGGTGTGGAGATACACATTTGTAATCGTAACACTTGGAAAGCAGAGGTGGGATTCTGGAGAGGTGGCTCAGAGGTTAAGAGCACTGACTGCTCTTCCAGAAGTCCTGAGTTCAATTCCCAGCACCCACATGGTGACTCACAACCATCTATAATGAGATTTGGTGCCCCTGCTGGAAAGTGGAGGCAGGAGAATCAGGATTTCAAGGTTATCCTCGGCTACATACTAGGTTTGAGTCTTGCCTGGGCTATATGACCTTGTCTCAAAAACAAACCTTTAAGCAACTTATATATTTATTTATTTATTTTGGTTTGGTTTGGTTTTGAGGCTGGTTTCTCTGTGTAGCCCTGCGTGTCTGTAGACCAGGCTGGCCTTGAACTCAAAGATCCTCCTCCTTTGCCTCCCAAGTGCTGGGATCATATACCACCATGCCTTTATTTTTTTTTAATGTATATGGGTGCATGTATGTTTGTGCCATGTGTCTGTGGGTGCCCACAGAATTCAGAAGAGGGTGTTGGATGCCCTGGAACTGTAGTTAAATACAGTTGGACAACAAGTAGGTGCAGGGAATTCAGCCGAACATTCTCTATATAGTTGTGGACGATCCTGAAGTTCTGATCCTCCTGCCTCCACGGCGTTGGGATTACAGGTGTGTGCTCCCATGCCCAGTATAGGCACTGCTGGGGATCAAAAGCCAGGGCCTGGCACATGCTCAGCAAGCCCTCTACAAACTGCGTCACAGGCCGGGCGGTGGTGGCGCATGCCTTTAATCCCAGCACTCGGGAGGCAGAGGCAGGTGGATCTCTGTGAGTTCGAGACCAGCCTGGTCTACAAGAGCTAGTTCCAGGACAGGCTCCAAAACCACAGAGAAACCCTGTCTTGAAAAACCAAAAAAAAAAAAAAAAAACTGCATCACACCTCCCTGTGCCTGTCACTCATTGCCTGGTAGCCTGTTCTGGCTCTGAGCCCCGCAGCAGGGTAAGTTGCCAGGTGAACAAGACTACTAACTTGTAGGACCGTGCCCAGCAGACTGGCTGCCGCATTTTAGAAGACAGTTGTTGAGGCCACCGACTGCACTGTCATTCTCCGGGCTTTAAAAGTCAGCCAAAGCCGGGCGGTGGTGGCGCACGCCTTTAATCCCAGCACTCGGGAGGCAGAGGCAGGCGGATCTCTGTGAGTTCGAGACCAGCCTGGTCTACAAGAGCTAGTTCCAGGACAGGATCCAAAACCACAAAGAAACCCTGTCTCAAAAAACAAAAACAAAAAAACAAAAAAAAAACAAATAAAAGTCAGCCAAGGGGCTGGAGAGATGGCTCAGTGGTTAAGAGCATTGCCTGCTGTTCCAAAGGTCCTGAGTTCAATTCCCAGCAACCACATGGTGGCTCACAACCATTTGTAATGAGGTCTGGTGCCATCTTCTGCCCTGCGGGCATACAAGCAAACAGAATAATGTATACCTAATAAATAAATAAATATTTAATAAAAAAATAAATAAATAAAAGTCAGCCAGGATCGCCTAGCTGACTTGATCCCTGAAGCTGACACTCATGCACACTCACACACAATAGAATGTTTGCATGCACACACACGCGAGAATGAACTAGTTGGCTAGTGAAAGTGACCACACCGTCTTGTTTTGTAGATTACCTTGCAGCTGTGGATAAATGGCTGACAGTCCTTCTGCCCAAGATGAAGCCTCTGCTCTACCAGAACGGAGGGCCGATTATAACTGTGCAGGTACCTGGGGCTGAGCCTGGACTGGGAGGAGGAGAAAGGGGGGGGAGCAGCTGTCCATCAACATTATGGAAATGTTGGTAGTGGCACCAGGATACAGTGCTAAAAATGGCGCTTTTGCTGAAATTGAATTTGGGACAAGTGTTAACCTGTCTGTCTCTTCTCCCTCTTCTCCCTAACCCCCCTGTGTCTCTTTGTGCCTGTGTGTGTGTGAGAGAGAGAGATATAGATATAGATATATATCATACAGGTTCTCATGTCTCTCGGGCTGATTTCAAACTCTCTGTACCTGAGGATGGACCTTGAACTTCTGACCCCTGTGCCTCTCTACAGTGCTGACAATACAGGCGTGCACCACCATACCATTTTCTGTGGTGCTGGGAAACCCAAGACCTTGAGCAGGCGAGCACTCTACCAGCTGAGCTATGTCCACAGCCCAGGATCTACCTTCCACTACCAAATACATTTTCCATACTTAAACCACCACCAAAACAAAAAAAAATCCATTCATGATAGAATTAGAAAAACCACAACTTTACTTTTAATGTTTTTATTTGATTGTTTTATCATAACTTTTTAGATTATTATTCTACATGTGTGAGTGCTTTGTCTAAAGTACGTATGCATGCTATATATGTGCCTGGTGCCTGTGGAGGTCAGGACTGCATCCCCTGGGACTGGTAATGAGTGGTTGTCAGTGGCTGTGTGGTTGCTGGGAACTGAACCCAGGTCCTCTGCAAGAGCATCAAGTGCTCTGAACCACTGAGACATCTCTCTAGCCATCTATTTTCTTTTAATTGTGTGTGTGTGCGCACGCGTGTGCGCGTGTGTGTCCGTGTGTGAACTCACCTGAGTTTATGTGTACCGCATGCCTTTGGGAACCTGCAGAGTCCAGAAGAATGTGTCACATCCCCTGGAACAAGTTACAGATGGTTGTGAGCTGCCATGTGGGTACTGAGAATCAAATCCGGGTCCTCCGGAAGAGCAGCCAGGGTCTTCATCACTGAACTATCTCTTCAGCCCCTCCCTATTTTTGTTTTTAATTATGTGTATGCATGTGTATCTGTATGACTGTCTAGCATGTAGTGTAGTTGATGGTGGAGGTCAGAAGAGAGCACTGGATCCCCTGGAGCTGGAGTTACAGCTGGTTGTGAACTGCCCCACAAGGGTGCTGAGAATCGAACCCAGTTTCCTCTGGAAGAGCAGCCAATGCTCTTGACTGCTGAGACTCTCTCTGGCTCCTCATGCTACTGTTTTATGTTGTTTGTTTGTTTTGTTCTGTTTTGTTTTTCTCAAAACATGGTCTCTCTATTTAGTGCTGTCTGTCCTGGAACTTACTACGTAGATAGACCAGGATGACCTTGAACTCACAGAGATCTGCCAGCCTCTGCCTCCCAAGTGCTGGGCTCAAAGGTGTGTGCCAAGCTCATGTTACTATTTTGTATCTGCTTCTGTCCTGAGTGTCCTGCCAGTGCCATTCAGTTCTTCCAGACATCCCCTTTTAGATGAAGAAGTTCAAAAGGGGTACTGGGGAGATGGCTCAGCAGCTAAGACCACTGACTGCTCTTGCAGACGACCTGGTTTTCTCTCCCACTTCCGTTGCAATCTCCTTCTACCTGCTTCAGGCCCTGCACGGCTGTGGTGCATGCTGGGCACACAGACACCTGACTGTCAGCAAGTCTTAGTAATATTACTCAGGTGAAACATGAAGCCTGGCTCAGCAAACACTGGCCAGGCGTGGTTTTAGTGAAATGAACAAAGTTGTGTGGAGCTGCCTGGGTCCTGGGACGCCCAGGGGATGAAGTGTGATTATCCATGAGGAGTGTGGTTCATATTCTTGCTTAGGAACTGCTGTAGAGATGAGTCCTGACGGAGAGGGAGCGTGGCCACTGGGTGTAGGTGGCATGAGGTGACGGGAGGGCTGAGTAGTAGGTCAGGCGTCCACTGCGAGAGGCCAGGGGCTGCTCTTGAGAAATGGAGCTCGTGAACCCTAAGTGCCCCTTGGTCTTTTATTCAAGAAGAGTCGGCACCAAGAGGCCACAGCTTCCTGTGTGAAGACAGTGAGTCTGAAACGTGGGCATGGCTTTGCTCTGTGCAGCTGGATCTTCTGTGCGTGTGCGTGCGTGCGTGTGTGTGCGTGTGTGTGTGTGTCCCAGAGGCCTCCTGTCACTGCTGTCCCCGACACTGAGGTTACCTGTGCATGTGGACAGGCCTGGCTTTTCACCTGGGATTTGAACTTGGGTCCTCCTGCTTAGACAGTAAGCACTGCTATCCACAGAGCCGTCTCCCAGCCCCTTGACTCTTCTTCCTTTGACCTGGTCTCGGGGGAGAGCCACTTCTCAGCTGCTCCGTCTCCGGCCTGACTACATCTTGAGTCACTTTCAATTTCTGCTCACAACTTTCCCGCATCTTTTGGTTAGAGAAACGTCATCAAAACTGTGATCAAACACAGCACATGGGACACACACTTAAAATCTCAGCGTGTAGAGGCAGAGGGAGATGGATCAGGAGTTTGAGGCCAGCCGCTAACCTATTAAGTTCCTGGCCAGCCTGAGCTACTTGAGACCCTGTCTCAAAAGCCAAGCCAAAGGCTTTTGTCAGGCAACCATTCTGAATGCAGCTATTGTTTTAGCAGATCAGAAGGACTGCGGGAAGGTGTGTGGGCCAGCCTGATCTACGTAGGGTGTTCGCGTGCAGTGAGATGGTAAAGGTGCTTCACCTCAGGTCTGGCAGCTGCAGTTCCATCCCAGAGTGTGGAGGCCCAAAAATGTGAGCCTGTGTTTGAAGGGCAGAGAGTTTCAGCTTGCGCCAAGTTGTTGACAGCAGCTGTGGCTGCTCACCCTGACCTAGGGTGTGGTTACTTGGCGTTTTTTAGATATTAAGACACACCTTCCCCCTACAGGTAGATCTACTCCGCCCTGACCAAAAGTCAGAGAATTCATGCGTACTTCTGCCCCTTCTTTTGAATGAGAAGGCTTGACCCAGGGAGTAGCTGCCTTCAGGGTACTTGGTCTAGGGTGGGTTCACTGCCTCTGCAAAAGAATGCTTTTCTCATGAATTAATGGTTTGATGTTCCAAAGTACTGAAGCAAGTAACTGTTCTAGTTGTCCTTTGTATCACGTTAAAGCAGTCTTTTGCCTCCTTCCCCCTTTGGGTACTGGAGTATAAAAGTGTATGGAATATTAAACATGGGTGGACTCAGTACTCAGAACTCAAGAGTCAGAATTCAACATTCAGGATCTGCTGGGTTGCCCTCCCGGTACTGTCCTATGCTTCTGTTTGTTATTTTCACTCCCATCTTCACTCTCTTTATTGACTTTTCTCATCCTCATGCCCCTACCCTGGAAAGGGATATACTGTTGAAGCCGGTCTCCGACACTGGAGCCCGTGTGGAGGAAGAGAACTGACTACTCAAAATTGGCCTCTAACCTCCACAGATCCATGGCACTCTTTTTTTTTTTTTTTGGTTTTTCGAGACAGGGTTTCTCTGTGGTTTTGGAGCCTGTCCTGGAACTAGCTCTTGTAGACCAGGCTGGTCTCGAACTCACAGAGATCCGCCTGCCTCTGCCTCCCAAGTGCTGGGATTAAAGGCGTGCGCCACCACCGCCCGGCAGATCCATGGCACTCTTGCTCCCCAACACACGCATGTGCATGTGTGTGTGTTTGCATGTGTGTGCTCATACACACACACACACACATGCGCGCCAAATATAGTTTAATTTTTTAGAACCAAGAAGTAAACCGCCTGTCTGTTTTAACTCTGCAGTGGAGAGCAAAGCCCACTCATTTGGGGGACATTTCTTCTGTCCATCTTGGCCACTGCTTCCACCTGGCCACTCTGCCCTCTTCTGGCCCCCTCCTCGTCCCCTTTCTCTCCAATCTCGGCCTGCTATGGTTGCACCTGTTCATCTCTACCCCCGTTCACTAAGTTAACAAGCAGAGAGAGCAGAAAGCCATGCGTCTGTCCCTCAGCCCTCGGGAGGCAGAAGCAAAGCTCGCCGCGCAGTGGGTTATTTCTAGAGGAGAGTTTGTCTCCCCTGTCTCTTCCTTTCTGCAGTTCATATGAAGTGACCCATTTCCTGTGCGGTGTTTTCACTTCATTCACAGGTCCAAGGCCTTTTTCACATCTCCATGTCTTCGCATGTAATTGGGTATTTCCCTGCTTGTCATCCTGGGTGTTTTGTTTTGTGTAAGGTGTAGTTACCCTGTGTAACCCAGACTGGCCTCAGACCCAGTGGTCCTCCTGCCTCAGCCTCCTTGGCCCAAGGATGATGAGTGTGATCCTCCATGCCCGGTCTCACTAGCCTCTAACTCAATGGAGCTGAGACTGGTCTTGAACTCCTGACCCTCCTGTCTGCCTCCAAATGCTGAGATTACAGGTGCACATCTGTGCCTGGTTTGTGCACAGTTGGGAATCCGCACCAGGGCTCTTGAACCTACAAAAGCACTTTACCAACTGGGCTACATCCAAGTCCCACCCCATTTACTTTTTGTTTTCCAAGTATGGTTTCTCTGAGTAGCCCTGCATGGCCTGGAACTCATGTTGTTGACCAGGCTGGCCTCGAACTCACAGAGAGATCTGTTGCTGCTGCTTCCCGAGTGCTGGGATTAAATGCACCACCGCTGCCCAGCTCCCATTTACTTTTTAAAGATAGGATCTCACTGGGGCTGGAGAGATGGCTGGCTGGTCAGTGAGTCCTGGAGTCCGCCTGTCTTAGCACTATAGTTACAGATATGAACCGCCAGCTTGGGTCTTCACGCACTTGATCTTAACCAAGAGGCGGCTCTTCCACCTGCGCCCTTCCAAATTCAGGACACCAGATTTGCCCCAGATATGTAAATGTTTATTTTCAGGAGAGGCAAACCAGCCCAGGGACGCCAAGGGTGGGGTTTCACGTGAAGTGTTAATCTCAGTTTTCACCTAAAATGAGTAAAGAGGAGTCAGGCTTGCTGATTCACGCCTATAATCCCACGACCCAGCAGGCTGACACAGGAGGACTGTGTGAATTCAAGGCCAGCCTGGGCTACACAGTGAGTTCTGTGCTGAGCCACAGCGTAAACACTGTTTCAAAACAGCGACAGCAAATTTGGCAGCACTCCTCTGTTTCCAGGGAGGAGAGGAAGGAGGGCGTCACTTTCGGCCACACAGACTCTGCAGGGTGATACGGAGCGGGTGGAAGGGACAACACAGAAGCAAAGCCATCGCACGGGGCAGGTGCTGCGGGAGTTAGAACAGTGCTGTTCTCAGCCTGGGGGGCGAATGCCTCTTTCATGCATATCAGATACTTATAGTTCACAACAGTAGCAAAGTCAGAGTTATGAAGCAGCAGTGAAGATAGGTTTATGGCTGGGGTCACCACAGCATGAGGAGCTGTAATAAAGGTTTTAGCGTTAGGGAAGTTGAGAACCACTGAGTTAGAGTAAAACTCATTAGTGTCTGAGACCTCTGTCTCAGTCAGGGTTACGATTGCTGTGATGAATGCCATGACCAAAAGAACTTGGGGAGGAAAGGGTCTATTGAGGGTTTATCCACATCACTGTCCTTCTTCAAAGGAGGTCACAGTAGGAACTCTAACAGGAGAGGAATCCAGAGGCAGGAGCTGATGCAGAGGCCGTGGAGGGGGAGCTGCTTACTGTCTTGCTCCTCATGACTTACTCAGTCCACTTTCTTATAGAACCCAGCACCACCAGCCCAGGAATGGCCCCACCCACAATGGGACAGGCCTTAGCCCATCAATCACTAATTAAGAAAATGGTTCACAGGCTGACCTGCAACCTGAGGCATTTTCTCAGTTGAGGCTCCCTCATCAGGTGACTCTAGACAGCACAACCTCCTGGAGGCTCCTAGAAGAGGAGCTGGTTACTGAGGGGTGCACTATATGGGTTTCTGGCCTTGTTTCCCAGGTTGTTTCTTGTGTGTGTGTGAGTGTGTGTGTGTGTGTGTGTGTGTAAGCGCGCGCGCCACTGTGTACATGTGGAGGCCAGAGGTCAAGAGCCAGGATTGGCTTCATTGCTTACTCCAGGCTAGCAGGTTTGGGACCTCTGGATGAGCTGCCTGTCTCTGCCCACACCCCCCACACCCCCTGCCCGCTTCTTGCCACAGGATTATAGATGCGGACTGACCATCACATATTGACCTGGGATTGTCAGACTTGTGCAAGCTAACTGCTTTACCATCTTCCCACCTGTTTTGATCGACAGACGGGATGTGCACACTTTTCTCTACTGTATATGTTTTTTCCCACCGTGCGCCCAGTTTTATATGTACATCTAATTAGGCATAGGTCTAAGATTGCAAGTAGGGGATTCTCCCTAAAAAGTTCACTCAGAGGACACAACTTGCTTTATTGCTCACGCACTCCAAACCAGTTCAGGCTGGATCTGCCCCTGCCTCCCTTCCCGGATAGAGGGTGTGTTTTGGGCATGGGAACTAGAGTTCCCAGGGATGCTAAGTCTGCCCTGGCATTTTTCATTCTTCTTTCTAAACGTTTCCACAGGTTGAGAATGAGTACGGCTCCTACTTCGCCTGTGATTATGACTACCTGCGTTTCCTGGCACACCGCTTCCGTTACCATCTGGGTAATGACGTCCTTCTCTTCACCACCGATGGGGCGAATGAAAACTTCCTACGGTGTGGGACCCTGCAGGGCCTCTATGCCACAGTGGATTTTGGAGCAGGTCAGTGTTTGTGACAACTAGATAATTGGTTTTTGTCGGCCTAGCTGTTGCTTAAGTGGCTTGAGCAGATAGAATGAGCTGTCTCAGCGCTTCCTTTATTAAGTGAGCTAGTCGGCTTAGCCTTGCTGTGACAGAATACCCGAGGCAGCAAGTTTATAAAAAGGGAAGGCTCGCACCGGGCAGTGGTGGCACACGCCTTTAATCCCAGCACTCGGGAGGCAGAAGCAGGCGGATCTCTGTGAGTTCTAGGCCAGCCTGGTCTACAAGAGCTAGTGCCAGGACAGGCTCCAAAGCTACAGAGAAACCCTGTCTCGAAAAACTAAAAAAAAAAAAAAAAAAAAAAAGACTCGGCTGGGCGGTGGTGGCACGCGCCTTTAATCCCAGCACTTGAGAGGCAGACGCGGGTGGATCTCTGTGAGTTCAAGGTTCTAGGACAGGCTCCAAAACTACACAGAGAAACCCTGGGGGGGGGGGGGAGAAGGTTTGCTTTGCTTCACAATTGTGGAAGTTTCAGTCCACAGTCTTGTTTGTCCTGGAATGAGAGTCCTTCTGGAAGCGTATGTTAAAAGAGACCATTTACCTCAGGGACTAAAATCTTAAGAAACAGATCCAGAGATGGGACTGCCAGTCTCTTTCAGGGACACATCCCCGAAGTCCTTGAGACAGGGTTTTCCATAACTTAGGCTGGCTTCTTACTCATGGTTTAGCCAAGGATGGCCTTGAGCTTCTGATCCCCTTACTTCCGGCTCCCGAGTGCTGGGGTTCTAGACGCGTGCCTCCCCTCCCCTCAGCTTCTTTGTACTGTTCTTGCACTACCGCACAAGATTCAAGATGGCTCCGTAGGTAAGGGTGATTGCTGTCGAGTCTGATGACCTGAGATTGATTCCCGGGACCCACAAGGTGAAAGGAGAGAACTGGCTCCTACAGGCTGTCCTCTGGCCACCAAGGGCATTCCACGGCATGTGTGCGCTGCTGCGTGTATTCACACACACACAAGTGACTAAATAAGAATGTCATGAAGAAACAGATTCAAATGGAGATTAAAAAGTTTTAAAGCAGGGCCGGAGAGACTATATAGTCAGACTTTTCTTTCCCACCAGCCAGTTCTCATAACCACACAGAAACTTACTATTAATTATAAATGCTTGGCCAATAGCTCAAGTTTTACTAGCTAACCCTTACATTTTAAATTAACCCATATTTCTTACCTACACTCTGCCACGCAGTTTGGTACCTTTTCTTGGTATGGCACATTTATCTCCTTCCCTCTGCATCTTCTTGAGATTCTGAGACTCCTCCCCTTCTTCTTTGCACTCTCTAAGTCTGCAAGTCCCACCTAACCTCTACCTGTCCAGCTATTGGTCAGCCAACTTCTTTATTAACCCAGTCACAGTGACAGGAAGATTCCACAAGATGGTACAACAATTAAGAGCTCTGGTTGCTCTTTCAAAGAACCCGTGTTTGATGCTCAGCACCCACTTGGCAGCTCATGCATTTGTATGACAGACAAAACACTTTGTTGTTTTGTTTTGTTTTGATTTTTTGAGGTAGGGTTTCTCTGTGTAGTTCTGGAACTCGCTCTGTAGACCAGGCTATCCTGAGATCCGCCTGCCTCTGCCTCCCGAGTGCTGGCATTAAAGGCGTGCACCACTGCAGCCTGGCAATAAAGCACTTTTTAAAACAGAAACTGTAACAAAACGGGCTGGAGGTACGTGTCAGTAGGTAAGGGCACTGGCTGCTCTTTCAGAGGACCCAGGTTTGATTTCCGGCACCCAGTTCTGAGTGATACAAAGCCTTCTGACCTCCATGGGCACCTACACATAGGTACACAAATACACACATAAATAAAAATATTTTTTAATGGGAGTTCAAGGCTGGTTTTTGACGATGTAGCAAGTTCAAGGCCAATCTAGGCTATATGAGAGCCTGACTTCAATAACAACAACAAAACTTTTTCAGGGCATGGTGATACATAACTGTAATCCTGGTACTCTTGGCACAGGGCAGGAGGCAGGAGGATTGCTTTGACCTAGAGACCAGCCTGGACTACAATAGACACGTGATAAATTCTAGATTAGGAAGACTACATATTAAGACCCTGTTTTAAAAGATTTACACACAAGGGGTCTGACTCAGAGGTTAGGAGTATTTGCAGTTCTTACAGAGGACCTGTGTAGTAATATGAACGGCGGCGGGGCTACGTCCCCAAAGCCCCAGCCGCCTGCCCGGCTAGCTTATGCCCCGAAATAATTACACAGACACTGTATTCTTTTAATCACTGCTTGGCCCTTAGCTCTAGCCCTTACTGGCTAATTCTGATATCCCAATCAACCCATCTCTAACAATCTGTGAGCACCGGTCTTACCGGGAAGATTCTAGTTCAGAGCTTCATTGCGTGTGTCTGCCCGGGAGCGGGGCATGGCGTCTCTCTGAAGTGTCTGCTCCGGAGAGCAGAGCTGTGGAGTCTGACCTCACTTCCTCTTCCTCCCAGCGTTCTGTTCTGTTTACTCCTCCCACCTATCTTCTAACCAATGAGGGAGGACCAAGCAGTTTCTTTTTATTTAACCAATGACCTTCCTCCATCAGACCTGAGTTCAGTTCCCAGCACCTACAGGCTCACAACCATAATCCCAGGGGATCTGGCACCCTCTTCTAGCCTTGGAAGGCATTGCATGCATGTGGTACACAGACACACACTCAGGCACATACATGTACACATAAAATAATAAATAACTCAATCTTTTTTATAAAGAGGATACACACAAAATGAGAAGAGAAAGAAGGGAGGGGAGGGGAGCAGAGGAAAGGGTGGTTGAAAACAAGGAGTTGAATGGCTGAGGTGTATAGACTGATATTCAGAACGGTCTCCGTCCATCAGAGAGTAACACAGTTAGAGTGGCCTCGTCCCTTGTATCTGCAAGCTAGCTGGTAGACATCTGAGGCTCCCTTGTGTGGACAGTGCCCTGAGTCACAAGGAAGGTCTCTAGAGCAGGCCCATCCTGGAGGGGAGCAGCTTGGTCGGCAGCTGGCAAAAGACAGACATGGGGGGGAGGGGGAGCTTGGGAAGTGCAGCTTGGAAGAAGGCAGCAGACATGTGTGCATGCATTCAGGCAAAGCCGTAGCCATGGAGGCCTGCTTGGGGAGACAGCAGAAAGAAGGGGTGTAGGGGAAGACAGGGACTGTCTCCCTCAGTTTAAGATGTTATTGTTGTTGACAGGTCTGTAGTCATGGCTGGCCTCATTTCTCTTCGTAGGTAAAGGTTACCTTGAACTGATATCCCCACGCCCCCCCCCCCCCCAGTGCTGAGGATACACAGGCTTGCCTCATTCCACAGTTTGTGTATCTGAGCCCAGGCCTTGTGCATGCTGGGTAAGCATTCTACCAATTGATCTCCACCCCGGCCCAGTTTGGATTATTACAGTAAATTAATGTGTGGGTGTGGTAGTATAAACCTCTTCTCTCTCTGAAGGCTGAGGCAGGGGGATCATGGATTTGACATCAGTCTGGGTTGCATGGTGAGACCCAGGAAAAAATAAAAGAAATAAACAAAAAGCTGCTGTTCTGTTCACAGTTCTGGGTGCTGCAGCGTCCAAGGTCGGGGGTCCCATGGGTGCCATGCTGAGCCAGGACCTCTCCTTCTGGGTCACATATCAGTTTCTTGTTGAGTCCTTACATGGCAGAAAGGGGTGAGAGGTCCCCTCAATTATAGGACATTAAATGTCATTCATTCATAATGGGAAAAGAAGGGACTGGCTAAGTCACTTCCTGGAAACTCCACATCTGTAAGACAAAATTTTTTCATGCATTTATTTATATGGGGGGAGGCGGGTGCTCAAGAGCCACAGAGCATGTATCACGGTCAGGGGTAACTGTGAGAGTCATTTCTCTCTTTGTACTGTGTGGGCCCTCGGGATTGAACTCAGGTCATCGGCCTTGGTGGCAAGCACCTCTTTCCTCTGAGCCCTCTTGTTAGCCCTCTACTTCCTATACATTTTCTTTGGAAATATAGTCCAGCTTGTGAATTCCGTACCAGTGACCATAGCAGACTGATTGGCTTCTTACGCCTGTGACTGACTTTCCTTCACCCACTTGTGATTTCCAGGCAAGAACGTCACACAGGCTTTCCTAACCCAGAGGAAGTTCGAACCCAAAGGACCTTTGGTAAGAGCTGGGGGTGCGGCGTGTAGAGACTTTGGGCTTGTACCAACTCCATCCCAGCTGGTCCCAGAGGAGGTGACAGGCTGCAGAAGAGAACAAGTCCATCTTTGGTTGTTTTTAATTTTTGGCTCTGGGATGAGCAGCTGATGTGACTTTGGGGTGGGGGGATAGAGCCCTTCTGGACTCATGAGTGTGACTGGGTTTGGTGCAGTCCGGGCTCAGAACTCAGTGTGTGACCAAGGCAGACTCTAAACTCCCGAGCCTCCTGTTTCCTCCTCGCTGGGAATAACCGTGCACTGCCACACCCAGCTTCCTGTGGTGAATCAAACCCAGGGCTCCCTGCATACAAAGGATGCCAGTCTGCTAACTGAGCTACATCCATCCCTAGGGGGCAGTCAGTGAGGAGCGTAGGAGGAGCTAGGCCAGGATCTGGCTCACATGTGTTTTGTTAAGGTTTAATTTTATGTCTATGTCCATGCGTGTGAGTACTCTCAGAGGCCAAAGAGGCATGCAGGATCCTCTGGAACTGCTCCATGTGGGGTCCTGGGAACTGAACTCCAGTTCTCTGGAGGAGAAAGACATAACTTAGCCTCCAAGTAGTCTCTCGCTGGGAGACTTGTTTCTAACACTTTGAGCTTCCCCACCTGGCTTGAGCATCGGGTGAAATGCAGAAGGCATTCTGCCGTACTTGGGTGGACCTCAGGAAGAAGCACCAAGAGTGTAGTTTTGCTGAGCAGTTCTGCAGCTGCTGGGAAGAGAGGGAGGCCAGGGCTGGGCCTGCATCAACCGGGCAGCTTTGCTCTTCCCTCCGGCTGCAGCAGCAGCCACTGTTGTTTAGACAAGAGTACAACAAGCTTTGTTTGCAAAGCAGCGCTGCTGGAGCTCTGCGGAGCATGCTCAGATGGGCGGAGCTATTTCCTGGAACCTCTCCAGGGTCCTTTTTTCTTTTCTGATGGTGAGCTGATGTTAAGTTGCTTGTGGACAGATCGTCCTCATGTTAACTGGTGGGTCTCAAGATCAATACTGAAGCAAAGAGTGAATCGTGTATAAAGGATGAATTTGGCACTGTTTTTGTTTTTAATTAAGGTCTTATGGGGAGCCCACCAAAGAGGACCACTCAGACACAGCTTATAGCCAGTTGAAAGTCTTTATTCTAGTTGGCCGGGACGATGCTCAAAGATTGGGGCCTTAATGTGACCCCGACCTTTAAAGGGTCTTTTAAAGGCAAAAATCATACCTCTTACCTTGCTCAACAGCAGCAGGAGGGAGATTTCCTCACACAGACAGTTTAACAGAAGCTAAAGTACGCTGTTGGCTGAGGGGGTTTGTGCAAGCAGGCAGTTTAACGGAAGCTAAGATAAAGCAGTTAGCTGAAGGGTACTCTGCACAAGCAGGTCTTTTAACAGAGGCTAAGATAAGCAGTTAACTGGGGCATCTTGGCCTCAAGGCTTAGAGCAGAGTTGGGTAATTTTCCACTGGATTCTCCATCAAGGAGATTGAATTCTAGTTAAACCTGAAATGGCCTCAGCAAGAATACAAGATGGAGGAGCCTGTGCACTGTCCTGCCCCGTCACACAGGGATTGAATACAGGGCTTACACATGCTAAGCAATTTCTCTACCATCGAGATATATCCCCAGCTTTTTTTGTGTGTGTGTGTGTGGGTGTGTGGGTATGGGTGTGTGTGTTTTCGTTTCCAATACAGTCTTCCTAGGTTGGTTTCAGATTGATTATGTAACCCAGGTTGTCTTTGAACATATAATCCTCCTGCCTCAGCTCCCCAAATACTTGGGTTATATTTCTGCACCATCATGTCTGACTGGGTTAATTATTTATGAAACTATCTTGTCAGACTAAGTGCTTTGGCGTTGGGAGGAGGGGGCATGAAACGTGGGAGCAGCTGACAAAACTGATGTAGGTAAAAAGAACCAGTTGTTCCAGCCTGGAGAGATGGCTCAGTGGTTAAAAAGCACTAACTGCTTTTCCAGTGGACCTGGGTTCAATTCTCAGCACCCACAGAGCGGCTTAGTTGACTTTTTTATGATTTATTTTTTATTTTGTGTTCATTGGTGTTTTGCCTGCATGTGTGAAGATGTCAAATCCCCTGGAACTGGAGTTACAGACAGTTGTGAGCTGCCATATGGGTGCTGGGAACTGAACCCAGGTCCTTCACACGAGCAGCAAGTGAACTTAACCACTGAGCTGTCTCTCCAGTCCCCACTCAGTTGATTTTTAAGCCAGGTAGTGGTGATGCAAACCTTTAATCCCAACAATCCCAGCACTTGAGAGACAGGGGCAGGTGGATCTCTGTTGAGTTTGGGGTCAGCCTGGTCTACAGAGTGAGTTCCAAGAAATCTGAGGCTATCTAGAGAAACCCTGTCTCAAAAAGAAGAAAGAAGAGGAGGAGGAGGAAGAGAAAGAGGAGGGGGAGGAGGAGGAAGAAAGGGAAGGGAAGGGGGAAGAGGAAAGGAGAAAGGGAAAAGGTGGAAGAAGGGGGAAGAGGGAGGAAATGAAAGGAAAGGAAGAATCAGTTGTCCCAACTGGAGGATTGAATATGAATGTGAGATTCTAAACCTCAGATACTAGAATCAGTAGCTGCTCAGGTCCCTTCTGTAAAATGGTGCGGTTCTTGTGGGTTTACACTGTGCATTCTGTCCTAAGCTTAAATCCTCTCTAGGTTGATTAAACCTGATGTAGCATAAATGCTGTGTGGATGTCTTACTTTATTATTTAGGTAATAATGATGGGGAGTGGTGGAGACCACACCTACTCAGCACTGACACAAACTTTTTGTCAAAAAAAGATATATATATGTGTGTGTGTGTGTGTGTGTGTGTGTGTGTGTGTGTGTGTGTGTGTGTATGTATGTATGTATATATAGTCTCAGGTAGCCCAGGCTGGCCTCTCTAGCTCACCATATAGCTAAAGGTTTCCTTGAATTTGTAACCTCTTGCCTCTACCACCTGAGAACTGGGATTAGAGATGGCTACCACCATACCCAGTTTATACAGTACCAGGGATGGAACCCAGGGCTTCATTCTTGCTAGACAAGCATTCTTCTACTAATTGAGTTACAGTTACGTTTCCAAATATCTCTGATTGGCACTGGGTTGGATCTACAATGAGTAAGATGAGATGTCACAACTGGCTGGCACTCAGAGACCCAGGATAGACACTGTTGTAATTGAAAGTCTTCATGGGACCCTCCGAGCTCCAGGTTAAGCATGTGTATCAATTTCCCTTAGCACCTGTTGTTTGGAGAAGAGGACAGGGTTTGACAGGGACACCTCAGCATCGTTTGAAGGTCATAAGTGTCTCCTAAGTGCCACCCCCTTTTCCCTTTTCAGATCAACTCTGAGTTCTATACTGGCTGGCTAGACCACTGGGGTGAGCCCCATTCCACCGCAAAGACTGAAGTAGTGGCTGCCTCCCTCTATGAGCTGCTGGCCCGTGGGGCCAGTGTGAACTTGTGAGTATCCCGTTCTGGGAGAGGGAGCCCTGTCGCTGTGGCCCACAGTGAAGTACGTGTGTTCTCTTATTTCTCTGTAGGTACATGTTTATAGGTGGGACCAATTTTGCCTATTGGAATGGTAAGATCCATTTAACATCCATTAGTAAAAGCTTATTCTGTTTCTGGTGCGTGATTTGGGAAATGGTACAATGGCCAATTTTTATTTTCTGTTTCCATTTGTCTTCTAAATTTTCTAACACATAAGAATCATTTAGTGTGGGAAAAAACTTAAAGGGGTATAATTTGATCATTTAATTACTTCTAGCCAGGACTCTCTGGCAGTCTAGTTTGGGCTGTGTGTGTTTGTTTATGTACTCTGCTTTGGTCGTGTGTGTGTGTGTGTGTGTGTGTGTGTCTTTATATGTTGTACAGATGCACGTATACATATGTATCTGTGGGTTCCATGTATGTGGATGTAAGCGGATGCTTCTTGTCCCGTCTGCCTGCACCCTGTCCCAACATCTGCTTCCAAATTATCATGTAGAGCCTCAATATTATTTATAAATGCTCTGCCAACAGGCCAGGGTTATTACTAACTAGCTCTTGCATATTAAGTTAACCCATATCCCTTGTTTACACTCTGCTACGTGGTGATACCTTTCTCAGCACATCACACACATCTCCTGCTCGCACTGCCCTTTCCTTCCCATCATCCTTAGTCTGGTTGCCCTGCCTACACTTCCTGCCTGGCTCCTGGCCATTCAGCATTTTCTAAACCAATATGAGTGACAAGTCTTTACAATGTACAAGAGGATTATTTCAAAGCATGTGTAGGCCAGGGAACAACTTCAGTTGTCAGTCCTGTCAACGAGCAACTTCTGGAAGGTGGTTCTCTTCTTCTACCCTGTGGGTCCTGGGGACTGAGCTCAGATATCTGGGCCTGGTGGAACATCTTTACCCCCTGAGCATCTCCCCACCCCCATTTTAATTGTTTTTAAAAGCCATAAAACTGACGATTCTAAGTAAGTATTCCAGATGTCCTCAAAGTTGTACAATCCTTCCACTCTACTTCCAGAACCTTCTTCCATACACTTGAAAGAAAGGCCACCTGTCACAGCCACTCCCTCTCCTCCCACAGCCCCTGCAGGCCACCAAGTTCTTCCCTGCCTGGGGACTCTCTGCTCCAGACGGTTCATAGAAACAGAACCATGCAATAGAAAGGTTTTGATCTGATTTTTTTCATCTAGCATAATATTTTCTTTTTTAAAAGAATTCTTTATTATATATTCTACCCGCGCAAAATAAATGCAATGCAGATATCAAAGAATATTTACCACTTTAATGATAAACTTACAGAACCAAAGTTCCAGCGTAGTACAGGTAGGGAGGAAAAGAGAGCGAGCCGCCTCCCTGCGCGCCCATTTATTGGCAGGCATTTGCCCGAGGCAAACCCCGCCCCCTAAAGGGGTTGTCTTAACCCTACAATATATACAGTGTTCTCCCTTGTGTATGCCTGCAGGCCAGAAGAGGGCACCAGATCTCATTACAGATGGTTGTGAGCCACCATGTGGTTGCTGGGAATTGAACTCAGGACCCCCTGGAAGAGCAGTCAGTGCTCTTAACTGCTGGGCCATCTCTCCAGGCCCTAGCCTAATATTTTCAAGGCTCATCCATATTCTATCACATACCGATACTTCATTTTTATTATTAATTAATATTCTAGAGTTGGGAGGTAGCTTAGTTGCTGAGGTACTTATCTACCTAGCATTCACAAAGCCCTGGATTTGAGCCCCATGCACAAACCTGTCATGATGATCCGCACTTTAATCCCAGCACCTGGGAGGTAGAGGCGAAAGGGTTAGGAGTTCCAGGTAATTTTTAGCTACACAGTGACTTAGGGTCCAGTCTGGACTACTTGTGACCTTCTTTCAAAGAATCAAGAGAAAGCTGAGTCAGCTGTGGTAGTGTGCACTATACTCCCAGCGTTGGGGAGGCAGGAGAATTCCTACGAGTCTGAGGCCAGCCTGGTCTACATAGTGAGACCATCTCAAAACAAAACAAAGGGTAAATAAAAGTAGAATAGCAACAGCAGTGACGAAAGGCAGAAGCTATCAGCCCTCCAGGGGCCCTGCCCTACTGTGGCCCAAGAAATCGTCCCCAGCTCACCTTTTGTTTGGATCTCTTATCAGGCTTGTTCAGAATAGTGGTTACTGACATCACTTACAGATAAGAATATAAGGGTGCCAAGAATTACCCCCACACTTCCTCTTCTGCTGGCAAAGGACAGAGCCTGGATTAGAGCCCAGGCTGCAGTGAGCCAAGGCACTGCCATTCAGATAATGCCCTACAGCCTGTAGGTCTGGAACAAACCCCAAACCAGCCAGGTTTTGTTCTCCAGGCAGAGCTGGCCTGAACTCAGCAGCTGTATTTAGACCCACTTCCCAGGGGAGGGACTTGTGCATCCAACCTCAGGAAGTGTGCGTGTCTGTGTGTGTAGGGGAGAGACTTGTGCATCCAACCTCAGGAAGTGTGCGTGTCTGTGTGTGTCCTGTACATCCCATCCCCACGTGTCCACACCTCAGTACCTAGGGTGCTCCACCCTTCCTGGGGGGAGGGGAGGACCCCTCCTGCTCACGTTGCTATCATCTTCTTGCTTTAAATCCCCACACGTGGCCGCTCCCCAGGGGTACTGATAACTTGCTGCGCAAGACAGCGGCTTGAGTTTGAGCCGAGCCCATGTTAAGAAAAGCCGGGCAAGCCAGGTGTGGCGGTGCACACCTTGATTCCCAGTACTCCAGGGGCGGAGCACTTTGAGACCAACCTAGTCTATAGAACAAGTCTCGGGACAGCAAGGGCCACATAGAGGAAACCTTGTCTCCCACACAAAGTGAAGGCAATGGAAGAAAGGTCAGGCATGGTGAGGTCAACGCCTATAATCCTAGTGTGAGCAGGGGAGGCAGGCAGATCCCTGGGCTTCCTCGCCAGCCGATGGAGTGGAATTGGGGGCTCCAGGCCGAAGAGATACCCTGTCTCCCAAACTAAATTAAGGGCCAGGGAGATGGCGCAGTGGCTAACGGTTCTTGCTGCCAAGCCTAATCACCTCCGGGCCTATATGGTGAAGAAAAAAGGGGAAAAAATGACTCCTGAAGCGATCCTTCACATACATACCGTGGTATATATACAAACAAAATTAATTAATTAACTCAGTTTTTTCATCCATTCAAAACCAGATGGGTAGCTCCTGGTTTGTACATGCATTTGCACACATAAACATGTCCACACATGCATGTGCGCATATGCACGCCTACCTACACATACAGTGCACCTGCGTGCATATCTGCCCGTGTGTGCATGCACACACTCACACACACATAAAGAACTAGAAGAAAGAGTCTCCAGTTGACCCATTAGTAACCCTGTTCATTTCACTCCGGCTGTTGCATTTGAGTCTGGAAGTTACACCTGTCGCATTCAACAGCATGCTACACACTGATCTCCCCACCCCCATGCCAGGCTTGGGCTGAGGACTCAAGGGTCAGCATGGCTTGGTCCTGCCTGGGAGGTGCTGAAGCTTAGTGCAGATTGAATCAAATAAGAAACCCCATCGGAAGAGGAGCCACACAGCAGGTGAACTCCTTAGAAGAGGATGTGGTTTGTGATCTCTCTCTGTGTCGTGGGGAGGGAAGTGTTTGAACCTGTGCTCCTGTGCTGCCCTTGGGGCAGGCAGACCGGATGGAGAGCTGTCTCTCAGGAGTAGGAAGGAGGAAGTGTTGGCTGAGTGGTCTTCCAAGGTGAGATTCTGTGCAGATTGATGAGGAAGCGAGGCCAACCTGATCCCCTGGCTCTTTCGTCAGCCGCTCCGACACCAGCTCCTCAGGCCCATCGTTTGGGAACTGATCACTGAGTATTGGCAAACTGTCATAATTTTTGCCTCATTTACTTACAAATTAAGCTCTTAAAGAGAGCCGTCATAAAATCACTTCATTCTGACATGGCTGCAAGGCAGAGGGCTGTCTGAGCTAGAAGACACACAAGCCTTGCTGGTTCACGGTAGGCTGCGGCAGCATGCCTGTTAGAGCAATGTCACTTGCCTAGCCTGCAGATGGCCGTGAATTTCACCCCAGCACTGCAAAAACCAGGCTTGGTAATTCACACCTGTGACCCCAGCACTGGAGATCAGAAGTTCAAGGTCGTCCTTGGCTCCGTAGTAGTTTGGAGTGAACCTGGACGTCTCTGTTCCCACCCCCACGGGAACCAGGCTCTCCATTGCAGGGTTCTAACACCGTTTCTGCAGGTCCCCGTATGTCCTTTATGCATGGGTGTATTTTCAGGGAGCCTGAACCTGGGGACGTCATCTTTGGCAAACTTAGGAGTTTCTGGTCTAGACTCTGCACCTTGGACAATAATTGCCAGGGAATTATTTTTCTGGTCATTTTGTGTCCTCAGCACCGACCTCTCCTGATTGGTCTTTGTCATGCATGGGTCAAGTTCCAGGGAAGTTGTATTGATTATACTTACCATTGCTGTGATAAAACACTTCGCAAAAGCAAACATAAGGAAGTGAGCGGGAACTTCAGGTGGTCATACCACATCCGAAGTCTGGAAGCAGCAGAGACGAATGCCGGTCTCTGCTGGCTTGGTCCTTAGGGTAGGACATCAGCCTCTAGAATGGGAGCTTCTTCCATATTTAGGGTGAATTGCCTCACCTCAGTTAACCGGGCCTGGAAACTCCCCCACAGACATACCACAGAGGCTTGTCGTCTGCGTGATTCTAAGTCCCTCGAGTCTCAGCCATCACAGGAGCAGGCCCCACGGTAGCCAGACAAGACCATCCTTGGTGTGTTCTCAGGAGCAGCACCTGCCACACGGAGGAATGACTGGGTGCAGAAGGCAGGGTGGTGTAGCTCTGGGAGTGGCTTCAGCCAGTCCTGAGGAACTCTGGAGCAAGGGAGGTGGCTTGTCTGGCCCCAGCCTTAATGGTTGATAGATAAAGGCAGTCCCCTGAGGAACGTGAGCCAAGGAAAGCAGGTCTAAGAACTGACTGCTCTTCCAGAGGGCCTGGGTTTGATTCCCAGAATCTACATGGTTTCTCACAGCCATAAGTAACTCCAGTCCCAGGAAACCTGACACCCTCTTCTGGCCTAGGTGGATCAATAATGGCATATATGCTGAAAAAACACATATACACACAAAATTAAATTAAAATGAGAAGAGAGAATGACCTTGAACTTCTGATCTTCCTGCCCTACCACCTCCCAAATGCTCAGTTGCAGGCCTGTGCCATCACATCCGGGGTCTGTGGTACTGGGGAAGCACTTGGCCAGCTGCATCCCAGCTCTGATGATTTGGGCATTTATGTGTCTGTTTATTGTTTTGTGTGTGTGACAGGATTTCTCAGTGTAGCCCTGACTGTCCTGGAAATCGCTCTGTAGACCAGGTTGTCCTCAACTCACAGAAATCTGCCTGCCTCTGCCTCCCGAGTGCTGGGACTAAAGGCGTGCGCCACCACTGCCTGGCTCTTTAATGTGTCTTGCATTTCTCCTCGCCCTAACCTGAGCCCCTGAGCAAGGCCCACAGTAGTGACCAGTGACTTTTTCTGTCTTCTAGGTGCCAACACGCCCTATGCACCACAGCCCACCAGCTATGACTACGACGCCCCACTGAGTGAGGCCGGGGACCTCACTGAGAAGTATTTTGCTCTTCGAAATATCATCCAGAAGGTGGGTCCTTTGGATTCTTGGCAAGCTGGACAGTAGGGAGCCTGCCATGAACGCCTTATGACTCTGTAGGTGACTTCCTGCCTGGAACCTTATTGAAGGGAGGCATGGATTGGGGTGCAGCCGCACCCAGTGAAGACTCCATGAGTTTATCAGCAAGGCTGTAGGCTCCATATCCTTCGTCTCAGTAAGAGTGGAGTTAGGTACCTAGTCATGAGTAGGGAGAACAAGGTACGTGACTAAAGCCATCCAGGGTGGTCTCTGATGTCCAGCAAATGGAAGCCAGAACATGTGTCCTTGTGGGAGCTCACATGTGTTGGGGGATAAATGTTTGACACCAGCATGCAGGCAGATGTGCACCGTGCTGGAGAAACGTGGTGTTCTATCTGGGCCAAGTGACTGCTGCTGCCTCTAGCTGCCTCTGGAACCCCTTGCTCCTGCCAGCAGCCAGCAGCCAGCAGCCAGCCTTTGAAGCACCTAAAGTACTCAGGTGGGGTTTCCTGTCTCTGCGGTGAGTTTAAAAAAAAAAAAAAGAAAGAAAGAAAACAAAAAAACCCACAGTTTTTCTGCTCAGTCACCAGAGTTTTGAAGTTTAGAAAAATCTAGGTTTTCTGTCTATAGTGGTAGAACTTAAGTGTTATGTAATGCCAGTTTGAAGCATGTGTTAAGATTTGTATTAGGAAATATTTTCTTTCATTTTTTAGGGGGGATTTCTTGTTTGTGTTCTGAGACAGGATCTCTCTGCATATATGAGGTCAGGACTTTGAACTCACAGAGATCCGCCTGCTTCTGCCTTTCGAGAGCCAGGATTAAAGCCGGGATTAACATACCATAGCTGGCATGTTCTGGAAAAGCCTGATATAAACCAGGTGTGGTGCACAGAGCATCAACAGTTAAATCATTCTCGTTATATGTTCCAGGCCAGCCTGGGCTACATAAGACCTTGTCTCGTCTCGAAAGATAGAGAGAGAGAGAGAGAGAGAGAGAGAGAGAGAGAGAGAGAGAAATAGATTCTCATCTGAAGTTTCTTTTACCGTTTAAAAGTTTTATTTATTTTTTTAAGATTTATTTTTGTAGCCAGGCAGCGGTGGCACATGCCTTTAATCCCAGCCAGTGTGGGTTGGTACTGTGAACCAAACTCAAGAGAGTTCACATTTAACCCCTGGACCATGCAGCCCAATTCATCGTAACTCTTTTTTTTTAAATATCTATTTATTTATTATGTATACAATATTCTGTGTGCATGTCTGCAGGCCAGAAGAGGGTACCAGACCTCTTTACAGATGGTTGTGAGCCACCATGTGGTTGCCGGGAATTGAACTCAGGACCTTTGGAAGAGCAGGCAGTGCTCTTAACCACTGAGCCATCTCTCCAGACCCCCTCATCGTAACTCTTGTTACATGCAGATAGATTTCTATTTTGTATGTGTGCATGTGTATGATTCTAAGTATGCGTTTTGTGTCTTCCTTGTCCTTCCCCGCCTTACTCTTGAGGCAGAGTCTCTCCCTGACCCTGGAGCTCCCTGATTCAGCTGGCCAGAAAGACCCAGGAACCCTCGCATCTCCACCCCCATCTCTAGGATCATGGGCACATGCCACCCTGCCCAGCCTTTTGTGGGGCGTGGGATTTAACTCAGCCCCTCTTGCTAGTGTGAAAAGTACTTTAACGTCAGAGCTGCTTCTGCTGCCCCACACAGAGATTAATTTCAGCTACTTATGTTTTTAATTTCTTCATGGTCTACCTTTTGTTGTTTTTCTTCTCCTTATTTCTCTTTTGCATTATTTGAGGATGTTTTTGTTTTGTTTTCCTTCTTCTGGTTGGGAAGGGTTTTTGCTGTGTTTTTGTTTTGTTACCCATTCAAGTGTGTTATTACCTGTGCCCTTAGAGGAACCAGGTTCCCAAGGCTACTGTGTATGCAAAGTGAGCAGAACACAGCAACCAACACCCAGTGGGAGCCTCCCTGGTGTTCCTTCCTCATCCTCAGCACACACCCACCTGCCCTGAGCTTCTGTTGCGCACGTCAACTTTACTTGTTTTGACCTTGATATAAATGGAGTTGTACAATCTGCACCCCTCTGTGCCTGGCTCTCAGGAAGCTCCAGCGCTCCATTGTGGTTCACAACAGTGAAGAACTCAGTTGAAAGAGTACTTGCCTGGCTTGCATAGAGCCCTAGATATGATCCCCAGCACTGTGTAGAGGATATGGGGGTGCACACCTGCAATCCCAACATTCGGGAGGTGGAAGCAGGAGGATCAAGAGTCACCCTTGGCAACACAGTAAATTTGAGGTCATCCTGGACTATACGAGACTCTACCTGAAAACATAATTTTAAAATGTAATAAGGAGCTGATGAGATGGATCAGCAAGTAAAGGCACTTCTGGTGGATCTGAGTTTAGTCCCCAGCCCCCACAAAACCTGGGCTGGGCATGATGGCAGACACGTGGAAGCCCACTTGAGAAGTGGAGGCAGGAGGATCGGGAGTCCAGGATCCTCCGCTACCTTGAGAATCTGCTACTTGGAATCATGTTTTAGTTGATTACTTATTTAGTGCTCTTTTGGCTTCAGGTAATGTTTTTATCTATGTGTCTCATTCCTTCACAGATGACTAAGCAGGTATCTGTCATGATTTATGCTAGCAGACTTTAGCTTCTCGGTACATACAGGCCTCCTGCAGAAGGTAATATGTGAGCCAAGACTTGTAGGCAGAGGCGAGAGAGCAGCGTGTTGATGGCCAGGCCTGGAACATTGTCGGAACTCAGCCAGGGAAAGGAAAGTGCCCTGCTTATAGCACGATTGGAAGGAGCCAGCCAGTGCCGTGCGGGGAGATGGATGAAGCCAGGGTCAAGACGGAAGTGTTGCATACATCCGCTAGTCCAGACTGAGACTGCTTTACTCTGAGCGTGGAGGACGACCAGGGAGTTGAGCATCGCTACTGTAGGCTTGTGCAGCTGCAGGGATTGACCAGGAGGCGGGCACATGTTACGGACTGCTGGTGATTGTGGCATGTGCGTGCACACCATCAGGCAGACTCAGACCACAGTCTGAAAGTGCAAAGCCGTGTACTGCGGCTTACACCTATAATCTCAGCACTTGGGAAGCTGAGGGAGGAGGGTTACCATGAGTTTGAGATCAATCTGGGCTACATAACTAGCCACAGTGTGAAACCCTGTCTCAGGGAGGGAAGGGAAGGGAGGGGAGGGGTTAGAGGGAAAGGATGAGAAGCGAGAGTGAAGTACGTGTGTTTCTGAGGCAAGTGTGAGAGAAAAGGCAAGAATCGGATGCCTCAGGCTGGCGCGATGACTCAGGAAAGTGCTTCTCTCTGAGGACCTGTGTTCAAGTCCCGGGATTCACAGGGTAGAGAGAGAAAAGTGACTCTTAAAATTGTCCTCTGGTCTCTGCATTCAAGATCATGGCAGTGCACGCGCATGTGCGTGCACACACACACACTAATTTAA
This sequence comes from Microtus pennsylvanicus, assembly GCF_037038515.1. Taxonomy (NCBI): domain Eukaryota; kingdom Metazoa; phylum Chordata; class Mammalia; order Rodentia; family Cricetidae; genus Microtus; species Microtus pennsylvanicus. The sequence continues at coordinate 10,069,971 of NC_134581.1, read as the reverse complement.
ATAGAAAAAAGCAACAACATGCTGTGCAGTGGCGACACACACTTTTAAACCCAAAGCTCAGGAGGCAGAGGTAGGCAGATCTCTGTGAGTTCAAGGCCAGCCTGGTCTACAAAGTGAGTTCCAGGACAGCCAGGGAAACAGAGAAACCTTATCTTGAAAAACCAAAAAAAAAAAAAAAGAATGAATGAACGAATGAATGAAAAGAAAAGAAAAAAAGCCAACACAAACCCCATAATAACCAGAATCAAATGTCTCTCACCACTGTCTGGTTTGACAACTCAAAGAATGAGGTTGTCACTTCTGTAGTGGAAATCAAGTGTGGCATGTGTGTGTGTTGCGTGTGGAGCATGAGGGAGAGGAGACAGGGCCGTGTAAAAGACCCAGCCAGGAGAGCACATGTATCTACCATCTGGGCAAATGGGACAGACCTGGGAGGGGGAGCCATCTTCACCGTGACTATGACCGAGTCAGCAAGGCGGCTCAGCGTGTGAGGGCTCTTGTCAACAAGCCTGACAACCTGAACTCAACCTCTAGGCCCCACATATTAGGAGAGAATTGACTCCCACAAGCGATCCTCTGACCTCCACGGTGCATACCCATGTAATAATTTTTAATGTAATAAATAATTTTTAAAATAAATGTGATAGATTCCGGTTTAAATGTGACGCTTTCATTTCCCCCTCTTCTCGCTTCTCTCTTACCTCCTCGCCTCGTTTCCTCTTGTTCCTTCTTACTTTTGTGATATTTCAGGTTTATAGGACAGAAATGCCTTCTTTACATTATCATCATCATAGGGTCTAAAGGACAGGAATGGCTGTTTTTTCATTTGTTCATTTATTTATTTATTTAGGTTGTTGGAGACAGGGTTTCTCTGCATAACCCTAGCTGTTCTGGAATGCATTCTGTAGACCAGGCTGGCCTTGAATTCACAGGGCTCAGCCTGCCTCTGCCCACCCCACAAGTGTTGGGATTAAAGGCTTGGGCCATCACCGATTGGCTCTGGAATGGCTTACTTTAAAAGACATAGTGGAGCCTTCTGTTTGTTTCCCCCAGTGCTGGGAATCATGCCTAGGGCTTTGCCCGTACTAGACAAGTGGTCTACCACTGAGCAAGTCTCTGGCCCTTAGCGGTCTTTCTCACGGGACTTGTAACTGATTTATTAAAGTGTTTGGAATATCTGCTTGCGTGCGGAAGGGAAATAGCTGATGACCAGTGCCCGTGTAGAGTCTGTGGGCCCCTGCCTTCCTCAGAGAATGGAAAGTGTTTCTCTCTCCCTGTGAGTCAGGGTTAAGGGTACCCCAGTGGAGATGGAGAGAACGGCTTCCCCGCAGGCTGTGCAAGCCTATAGTCACTGATAAAGGTCACATAGGAATCTTCAAATCATCAAGGCTTGACAAAACTTGTGACATTTGCATTTTTCTAAGATACTGTCTTTGGTGTGGGTAAAGCTGAACCAGGCACGGTTAACACTTTGACCATAAAACTATAGAGTAAAGCGGCCCTCCCGCTCCCGTCCTAATGAGGTACTGGTAACTCTTTTTATGAGCTCTTGAATAAATTAGTAACCTGTTTTAATAGTTCTCTAACGTACGTGTGCGCGTGTGTGTGCTTGTCTGTTCACACATGTGTCAGGGACAGAGGCCACCTTCTGGCATCTCCCCTTGTCTCTCTCTGGTCTGTTGTTTGAGACAACAAGCCCTGGGGATTCACCTCACTTCAGTCTCCCCTGGTGCCGGGTTACACATGTGTAGCGCCACACCTGACTTTCATGTAAGTCCTGAGGATCTGAACTCGGGTCCTCATGCTTCCAGGGTGGGCACCCTGCCCACTCAGCCATCTCCCCAGCCCAGCCGTTGGCCTCTGACTCGTCTCTGAGCAGAATTGCTCACACTTTCTGGCTGTGTGATAATCTGGGAATCTTGAACACGTGACTTACTACGAGGTTCATACCGCCTATGCAGGTATCTCTCACTGAACAAGGACTCTGTAGCCTTCCACTACCGAGCACCGCCACACGAAAATGCTAAATAGGCTCTGTGGGAGGATAAATGAGACTAGAGCAGGATGAGCCAGTTTTCTTTTCTTTTCTTTTTTTTTTTTTTTGTTTTTTTTTTGTTTTTTTTTTTTTTTGTTTTTCGAGACAGGGTTTCTCTGTGGTTTTGGAGCCTGTCCTGGAACTCACTCTGTAGACCAGGCTGGTCTCGAACTCACAGAGATCCGCCTGCCTCTGCCTCCCGAGTGCTGGGATTAAAGGTGTGCGCCACCACCGCCCGGCTTTCTCAGGATCTACTAGATTCCCTGGGGGAGGAGCAGCTCTCTGCTGAGTGCGCCCCTCCCAATGCTGGACAAGCCGTATTGATGTTCAGTTTGGAAGCCATGTTTCAGGCACAGATTATGATGGAGAAATAAAGAATATAAAGTATAACATTTGTGTATATTTGCTTATTCTCTGAAACGTTAATTACCTGGATAGGATGTTACGATTTTGCTAAGCAGTAAACTACTACCAATAACACGTTATTAAACATAGATGAGACATGTTGGTACATGATTTTAATCCCTGCGCTTGGGAGGCAGAGGCAGGCAGATCGCTGAGCTCGAGGCCAGCCTCGTCTACAGAGTGGGTTTCAGGACAGCCAGGGCTGTAACACAGAGAAACCCTGTCTAGACAAACAAAAAAAGAAAAGAAAAAAATAATTTTACAGGTGTGTGTCTAAAGGGTTAACTTTTTTTCCCTCTTCTCTCACCCACTCTGTTTTATAGTTTAAAGAAGTCCCGAAAGGTCTTATCCCTCCATCGACACCCAAGTTTGCATACGGAAAGGTTGCTCTGAGAAAGGTAAGGCACAGGGTTGGGAGTGTAGATCAGCGGGTAGAGCGCTCGCCTGGCATCCGTGGCGTCCTGGGTTCCATCCCCAGTACCTCATAAACCAGGTGTGCTGATGCGCACCTTCGCCCCAGCTTTCAGGAAGTAGAGGCGGGAGGATCAAGTGTTCAAGGTCATCCTTGGCTACCCAGTGTGTGAGAGGCTAACCTGGGCTACCTAAAAAATCCTGTCTCAGAAAGAAAAACAAAGTCAAGACCTCACGGAGAGTCAGATGAGGAGACAGTGAGTGAAAGTGGCCGGGGGCTTGCCGGGTTTCTCCGAATCTCTCTTCTGAGAGCTGGCGGAGTGATAGGAGATAAGATGTGGATGTCAAGTGACAGGATGCAGAGACACCGCAGGAGAGTGAGAGCTGTTCCTGAGCCACTCGGGTCCCTTGGCTCTCAGAGGCAGAGCTGTGGGCTGCTGTGGGAGGAACATCCTGCTCCTATCCTGTCCAGTGAGGCTTTCTCCCATTGTTCACCTCTTTAATTTCTTTTTTCATTATTGCATTTATTTTGGGGGTTGGGAGAGATGCATACCATGATGGAGGCCAGTGGACAACATGAAGGAGTCTGTTAGCTCTTTCTACCATGAGGGTCTGGGGACTCGAACTCAAGTCATCAGACATAACGACAAGAGGTCTTACCTGCTGAACCATCTTACCAGCCCCATTCACCTGTTTTTAATGAGTTCCTCCAAGCCCCAGGACTTTTGATATCTCTGCCTTTAATTTAGATTCAAAAATCATATCCTAGTAGCTTATGAATACTAGAACATCAGAGGAAAAATATAGAAATTATTCATTAAGAAGAGGTAAGGTCCTTTTATTCTGGGAAAACAGGAGAGAGTTACCTAACTGATGGGAGGAAGGTTGTACCAAAATTGGTTTGTTTTTACCCTTGGGTCTTCAGGTTTTCCCCTCGACCCATCCTTACTCCCACATGTATTCATTCACCAGAAAAAGAAGAAAACATGAACAGTCACTTATTTCTTAAGAATCTTGAAATTCTAAAATAGCAACATACGTTTTTATCTTTAAGCCAAACGCCAAACACCGTAGTGTACTTTTTCCATTCGCAGCCTCCTGACTTCTGGTTGGCTGCCTGCGCCTCTGTAATAGTTTCCACCCCGTGTTGTGGAATCTGGGCCACATTCTACAAAGACTGTGGTCTTTGATAGGAATCTCTTCTTAGATTCATCACGCTTGAATCACATAAGGACGGGGAGCCTGCTCGTCACTGAAGCTGCTTAAGAATGGGTTCTTGGTTTTAAAAAAGTAAAAAGTTCTTGTATGTGATATAAAATAGCCCCAGATGTCAAAAACAACAGCAATAATAAGTTGAAAAACATACAGCTTAGTGCCATGAAGGAAATTTGGGCCTGGTGGCTCAGGCCTGAAATCCTAGCACTTTGGAAACTGAGGCAGGAGGATTGCTGTTATGTTCAAGACCAGCCTGTGCTACATGGTTGAGTTTGAGGTTAGCCTGGGCTATAGAGAAAGATTCTGTCTTCAGACAAGAAGGCGGTGGGGAGCAGATGTGTCCGCACGTGCTTGGGAGTAGGAGGTAGGAGGTCAGATGTTCAGTTCATCGTTTTGCCTGAATAGAGAGTTCCAGCCTGGGCTACAAGAGACACTCGCTGGCTATAAACTCAAAGCAAAAGCACAAAAGACGAGGGAGGGGAAGGGAATAAGTGGAGAACAGTATCCAATTTATACAAAACAGAGGATTACATTCTTCATTTAAGGTTTTGTGTGTGTGTGTGCGTGTGTGTGCATGCATGCACGCGTGCAAGAGAAAGAGCGTGCATTTGCACTGACACTTGTGGAGGTCAGAGGGCAGCTTTCAGCTTTTAGGAGCCGTCCTAGGGGCTCGTGCCACCCAGGCTTGGAAGCCGTGAAGCCACTGTGCAGCGTGTGGTGTGTGGCATGGTGGCAGATCTAATCTTAGAGTCGTTTGCCTCTCGCTACTATCTAGGCTGCAGGCCTCTTCCTCACTTGAAAACCTATCGTCATGCTCTGCAGAGTTGCGGCCTCACATCTCGGGTGCCATTCGTTTTGAAGCCTTTCTTAGATAGATGGCTCTGAGCTGTATTTCTGAATGGGTGCGCGTCAGACTCTTTTTAAGACTGCCATCATTTACATTTCATCAAGAGTTAGGAGCAGGGCCTATGTCGGGCTCAGCCGTTAAGAATACCGACTGCTGTTGTTTTTTGTTTTGTGTGTGTGTGTGTGTTTTTTTTAAGTTTAGTTTATTTTGTTTGAGATAGATTTTCCCTACTTGGTCTTGGGTGTCCTGGGTCTCAGTATCTAGACCAGGCTGGCCTCTAAGTCACATTTGCCTGTCTCTCAAGTGCTAAGATTAAAGATGTGCACCACCATGCCCATATCTGACTATTGTTCCAGAGGATCCGGGTTCCATTCCCAGCACCTACGCAGCAGCTCACTCCAGTTCCAGGATCTAATGCCCTCTTCTGGTCTCCTTGGGCACTGCACACACCAGTACACAGACACAGGCAGGCAAAACACCCACATACACAAGAGAAAAAAGGAAAGGGCTAGGAACAATTAGAATATAGTGGCACCCACCTTTAATCTCAGCAGTAGGGAGACAGAGGCAGGTGGATCTCTGCGTTTGAGGACAGCCATGGCTACATACTAAGACCCTGCCTCAAAATAAATAAATAAATAAATAAATGTATGTTAAGAACACGGCCTGGGGCTGCAACACAATGGTAAAAAACTTGCTTGTCCACCTCGTGGGAAACCCTGGGTTCAGCCCCCAACACTGGAAAAGATCGTAATAATGAGAAATAAAAGTTGTGTATTAGCTCAGTGAGTGGAGGGCCTGCCTGGTGTGTAGGAAGCCCTGAGTTTAAACTCTGGCGTTCCAATATTAGATGTGTGTGGTGACCCCAGCTCTTGGAGGATCAAGGTCATCCTTGGCCACTTCGCAAGCTTGAGGCCTACCTGGGACACGAGACTCAGAAAGGGGGGGGTAAGAGAAGAAAAGGAGGAATGGGGTGAAATGAAAGGTAACTGGGAAGACAGCAGAACTCGGGCAATCGAGGCTTCTCTCAGTGTCTTTGATAATTCAGACTAATGTTACCCCTGCTCACTGGCGACGTGACGCAGAGTCTGTTTTTGCTTCTTTTCAGTTCAAGGCGGTGGCCGAAGCTCTGGACATCCTGTGTCCCAACGGACCTGTGAAAAGCCTATATCCCTTGACATTCACCCAGGTAAAACAGGTAGGTCTCCAAGGGAGCACTTGTCTGGGTTCTCCTGGCAACACAGGTGTTTCCTGATCACTTCCTAGATGGCTTCTTTGGTAAGGTGCTTGCCTGCCGTGAGCAAGGCCTTGAGTTCGATCCCCAGCACCGCATAAACCGGGTTTAGTAGTGTGCCTGTAATTCCAGCCCTTGGGAGGTAGAGGCAGGAGGATCAAAAGTTCAAGGTCATTCCCAGCTACAAAGTATTTAAGGCCATCCTCAGCTACAGGAAACCCTGTCTCAAAAAAAAAATTCATTTAATTTTTCCTTCTTAGAGTCTCTTTTCCTGCCTTGGAAAGAAGACCGTACGTGTGCTCTGTGCCTCTCTGCGCCTCATTTCCTGGTGCTCCCTTGCTCTCTAGAAGTTTCTCTCCACTTTTTATTTTACGAGATTTTGCCCTAGCTACTTTTAATCTGATTCTTCAGTTAGGAGTAGCCTTTCCTACTTAGTGTGTCTATGTAGTGAACTGCTTTTTCCTTTTAAGCATCTGTCTGTCTGTCTGTCTCTGTATGTGTGTGTCTGTCTATGATGACGGATTCCTCAGAGGCTGTGGACAGCCCGGGCTTCCAGGAAGGGAAGCTAAGTGTTCTCTGCAGACGTGGCTCGGGCAGCCCTTGCAGGCACCTGTGAACGAGTGGGCCCACTTTTGCAGCCTGTGCACACATAGTTAAACTGGAAAGTATTGTATGGACTTGTCCTAGCCAAAACATGGAGGCCAGGCACCCACCCTGTTCCAGAGCTGTGGGACCAGTGGCACCCCGGGGGCCTGTGGAGTGGTCCCTCTACAACGTCATTGCAAAGAATGGTCGAGTGCGGGGCTCAGCTCTCCTGGAACTAACTGTGAGATGGTGGTTGAAGCGGGATGAGTATAGACACAGCAGTGGGAAGCAGATACCAGGCTACTATTAGATATGCTGTTGGGTGTCCCCTTCTCCAGACTCCAAAAGCCAGGAAGACTCAGGTGACCTAACACTTCAGAGAATAGGGCTGAGATCCCAACTGTGTGACCAAGTGTGGCAAGGGGCCAAGTGGCCCATGGAATCCCCATGACATTATCCCTGTGCCCTGCCCCACCCCTATTAGGACATGTCTCCTCTTCTGTGTCCATGTAACAGGTATTTTAATGACTCCAGCAAGGGAGGAATGGTCTGGGATCAGTCTGAACCCTTCAACAAACATTGATACCAGTCTAGCCGAGCTGCCAAATATGTAACTGTGGCTTGTGAGAGGCATAGGCAAAGAGATAGAGAGCCGGAGGCCACTCTGGCCTCCAGATTAGCCTCCAGAGTAAGGTCCAGCCTGGCCTGAGAAACAATTTGTCTCAAAACAAAAACAAAAATGGGGAAATCCAACACAACAAAAATTCCAGCGATTTCATGCACTGGAGACCAGATTTAAAAAGAATTTAAGAGGCTGGAGAGATGATTCAATAGTTACGAATATTGGCTGCTTTTCCAGAGGACCTGGGTTCATTTCCCAGTACCCACATGTCAGCTCACAACTGCCTGTCACCCCAGCTCCAAGGGATTCAAAGCCTCTGGCCTGCATTCATGAGCACTTACCTGCACATGTGCGCACACGCTCACACACACACACACACGTGCCACGCATGGCATGATTACCACATGTGACCAGGCATGGTGGTACACAAATGCATGCCCAGCACTTGGGGAGGTAGAAGCCAGGAGGATAGGAAGTTCGAGATTATCCGTGGTTACCTAGTAAATGTGAGGACAGCCTAGGCTACCAGAGTCTTTGTCTTACAAATACTACTCCTGATTTGGTAACAGTACCCACCCCTATTCTGTCTTTCCTCTTTGCTTCAAATGGTTTCAGATTGAGTCTTGTTTTGTACCCTAAAGCAGATTTAGCCCAAGAACCTGGAGAATGTTTTACTGACAGAACTCAGTGTTTGTCCTGTGCTTGGGGCTTTTCCTGGCTTAAAAAAAAAAGTGTGTGTGTACACCTGTGTGTATATGTGTGTGTGTGTCTGAGTGCTTTGCCTACTTGTATGTATGTACACTACCTGAATGCCTGGTTCCTGCAGAGACTGAAAGAAGCCGTCAGATCCTCTGGAACTAGAGTTACAGATTGTTGTGAACCCAGGTCCCCTGCAAGAGTCACAAGTGCTCTTGATTGCTGAGCCATCTCTCCAGACCCTTTGTAATATTATTACCATACTTATTTACTTAGTTTGTTGGTGTGTGTGTGTGTGTATGTGTGTGTGTGTGTGTGTGCCACAGCACACATATGAAGGTCAAAGGAGTGGGAATGGGTTCTCTCCTTCCACCATGTGGGTCCTGGGGATTGAACTCGGGTCGTCAGGCTTGGTGGCAAGCGCCTTTACCCACCCTCACCAGCTCTTCACTGGTTTCTGAGTCTATACTAGTGACTTCTGACATACAGCATGTGACTTCCCTAGGTCACTCTCAGCAATGGCTTGACTTTTGTTGTCCTGTCGCAGAGAAGAGAGTTCCTGGCTGTTCAAATAGTTCGCCAAGATCAAAAAAATCAGCTTGAGTTTGACTGTGGGTGGGGGAAGAAGCTTTTCATTCCCTATGGTTTCCAGAAGGTCGCTTTTACCCAGATCAAGGGCAGCTAAGTTCTTAGTAGCTGAACTCTGAGAGTGAAACATTTCTCTTCTGTCCTTTTCTACCCAGTATTTTGGGTATGTGCTGTACCGAACAACACTTCCTGAAGATTACAATGGCTCGATGCCCATCTTCTCTTCATCCTCCGATGGCGTCCGCGACCGGGCTTACATCTCTGTGGACGGGGTAAGCGTTGTCCTTGAACTACACATCTAAGCCTTGACAGGGGTGGGGCCGGCTACACTTACTAATGTGGCATTTGAAGCTTTCCTCCAGTCTGCAGTTTCAGCCTCTGTCCCTGGGCAGTGACCTTGCTTGCTGATGTGGCCCACGTGCTGCAGACTCAGGGCTGTTCTCTGACATTCACACTCTAGGAAATGCGGGGTCTCCTGAACCCAAGGTCTCCTCTTCCCTGTGTGAGCTCAGCATATGTCACCCAGACTGCTTTTTAGGGACCACATCCATGTCTGCCTAGTATCTGTCACCGTACAAAGTGTGTTTAACTGGGTGTCTCCCCATAAGTGAGATTTTTATATTGTAAAGGTTTGCTCATGACCGTTGTAGCTAAAGGTCACCAAGGACTTGATTTCACAGCATACTACAGGTACATTGTTAAATAGTCTATCAGTTATCAAGTGTGATAGCGTGTGCCTGCTATCCCAGCTGTCAGAAGGCGCAATTGCAAGAGACCAGGCCAGCCGACATCTGTAGGATGAAACCCAGGGTCTAAAAAACAACAACAACAAAGCTAAGTGCTGGGCCTTACAGGTATGCACAGCCACGTTCAGAGCAGTTTAAAGTAAAATACTTTCCTTCTTGGTCAGGAAGATAGCTAGCCTTGCAGGCAAAACACTCAGACACATAAAATAAATAAAATAATAATAAGAAAAAAAAACAGGTGTGGCAGCATGCAGTTATAACCTCAGTTCAGGGAGTCAGGGACAAGAGCATACGGTGGGAGCCCGGCCCGCCAGCCTGGTCTCCTTGGCAGGTTCCAGGTGTGCAGTGGGCCGTTGCTGAGGAATGCCACCCAGAGTTGTTCCTCTGTCTTCTGCACACGTATACGTATGTGCTTCCCGTGAACACACACAGTGTTGGGGAGGGCTTTATTTTATAACCAACCGATTTGATCTCAGTGGGGACAAGCCCCTGAGATGTGACCCTGTGCTTGTCATTCCCTGGCCTTCTAGTTGTGTCTTAGTGACCTGTGGTCAGTGCAACCAATCTGAAAACATAAACTCTTAATTAGGGATGGGGTTGGAGACTTAGCTCAGTGGGAGAGCGCTTGCCCAGCAAGACCAAGGCCCAGGGCTCAGTCCTCAGTTCCGGAAAATTAGTTAAGTAATTAATCAATTCAAATAAAAAGTTAGGGATGTGTCGTTGAGAAAATACTGTTGTTCTCTGTGGTTAAGGCATCCTAGCAAGTGAGGTAAGCTGACTCCACCTAACTCCGATCTTATCTGTCTCCTGATTCTATCTGTTCTCTTCTTCACACCTAACTTGGGTTGTGAGATGATCGTGCAGCAATTCTTCCCCGCAAGAACACACCCTGGAATGTCTCGTCTTTCCCAGTCCTTTAAAAATAGACGTGTAGGAGCCACACTTGTAATCTCGACGTGTGAGACGTGGAAGCCAGAGAATCAAAAGTTCCCGGGAGGTGTGGGTTTACAGAGGGCAAAGCCAACCTGGGCTACTCAAGGCCCTCTCTCAAAAAGCAAACAAGCAAACAGACAAAAAGAAGTGAAATGAAGAAGGCCTACAAGATGGCTCAGTTGATAAAGGTGCTTGCTGTCAAGCCTGAGGACCTGAGTTCAATCCCTGGGCCCCACGTGGTGGAAGGAGAGAATTGTTTTCAAGTTGTCCTCTGACCTCCACATACAACATGGTACACATGTGTCTACACGCCTGTGCGTGTGCATACACGCCCCCACATACAAATATTAAAAACGTATATGCATATATAAAGCAAAAAGATGCCTGAACCTCAAGCCCAGTGGTTCACGCCTGTAAATCATTTGTGGATGGATTCAGGAAAGTCTCAAGTTCTGGGCCAGCCTGGGCTATGTCAGAAGACCTTGTTCCTGTTAGAGTAGCCCATTCTCAGGCAGAGTGACCCAGAGCTGTGTGTGGCCGTCCTGCCCTTTGGGGAGCAGTGATTGTCAACGTGGCCTGCTGACCTGCGCATATCTGGACTCCCCTGTAAATCTGGCGACATTTCAGGACAGGGAAAGTGGCAGATCAACTGAGCACACCTCTGCATTTCTCTGCTCTTACCCTCCCGTCAGCCTCTGGCTTCAACCCACAGGTCCCCCAAGGCATCCTTGATCGAGACTCTGGGACAGTCCTGTACATTCAGGGAAAAGCTGGAGCCGTTCTGGACTTGCTGGTGGAGAACATGGGGCGTGTGAACTATGGCAGATACATAAAGGATTTCAAGGTAGGACACTTAGGTGAGGGATGAACCTGTGCCTGAGTGGTTGGGGGAGTTTTGTGCATGCCGTCAATACTCTAACATGCATCTTTGTATCCGTCTTCCATTTACACAGAAACAGATTTTGAATAGTTTTTTTTTTCTCTCTTTCTTTCTTTACTTTTTCTTTCTTTTTTTTGGGGGGGGGGCAGTTTCTCTGTATAGCCCTTGGTATCATGGAACTCATGCTATAGACCAGGCTAGCCTCCAACTCAGAGATCTGCCTGCCTCTGCCTGCAGAGTGCTGGGATTAAAAACTGCACTACTGTGCCTGTTGACTTTGAATTTTTTGCTTCTCTCTCTCCATCTCCCAAGTGTTAGGACCATAGCTGCATGCCACCATCCTGTCTATGAAATTCTGGGGATTGAATACATGGCCTCCTGCACACAAGGCAAGCCCTCTAGCAGCTGAGGTACATTCCCCGGCCCTTCACATTTTGAGGGGTGTGTGTGTGTGTGTGTGTGTGTGTGTGTGTGTGTGTGTGAGAGAGAGAGAGAGAGAGAGAGAGAGAGAGAGAGAGAGAGAGAGACTGGCCACCGCAGAGCTGTCACACCTCGCAGCAGCTCCCTTTCAGAGCTCACACACTTCACTGAAGCTGCGGAGTGAAGCTCTCTGATTTGTTTGTCTAGAAGACGAACTTCTTCGAAGGGCTCCTTTCCTGCCCAGACCGTGAAAGCCTTGAGCTTTGCGAGCAGAATGCTCCCCTTGTGCCTGAGCTCAGCTCTTGTGGAGAGGAAACGGAAGCTGCTCCACCATGCTCTTCCTCTGCTTTGAAAACCCACCCAGCTCATCAGGGGCCCTCCGGGTGTTTGGTGGGCTCTAGTGTGCATGCTTGGACTGGTGGCCTGCAGCAAATCCGTGCTGTGCAAAGCCCTTTGCCGCTGCTCTGCCACTGGCCTGTTGATTGATTGGTCACAGTGTGGCGTTCTAACCAGTATCCCTAGATTATTAAGAAACTTTTTGTTTAATTTGGGTTTTTTTTAAACTCATTTAAGGAAAAGTCTTTAAGCTCAGGCTGGGCTGGAAGTCATTGTGTAGGCAAGGACTCAAACTCCTGAGCCACCCGCCTCTACCTTCCAAGAGCTAGCTTTATAGGCACGGTCAACCATACCCAGTTTATGTGGAGCTGGGAAGCAAACTTAGGACAAGCAAGTCCTCTACCAGCTGAGCCACATCCCAGCCCAGGAAACTTTTTTATTGGGAGGCGGTGGCCAAGAGTATTCTGGAACTCACAGCAATCCTAATTCTGAGGTTACGGGGTCAACCACCATACCACCCAGTTCAAGAACATTTGTTACAGTTCTGTAGTGTCCCCAAGGTACTTCCGGGAGTACAAAACGGGGTACAAGCTGCTGTCCCCTGGAGAGAAGGCTCAGGCACTATCAAGCCTCAGACAGGACAGGGATAGAGGTTCCTTCCTGACCATGTTTTTACTTTTTTTTTAAACATGTATGTGTGTGTGCGCTCATATGCAAGTATCTGTGTATTAATATATGTATGGTCATATGTGTGTGTGAGCACACGTGCACATATGTGCCGTGTAAGGAACCGAGGTTAACACTGGACTTCTTCCTTAGTCTGCCTCCACTTGTACTGAACAGGGACTCTCAAGTGAGCCCAGAGCTCACATATCACCTAATCTAGTTAGCAGCTTGCCCTCCTGTATGCTGGGATTACAGGCTGGCTGTCACTCCCAGCCAGCATGTATGTGGGTGCGAGGACCTGACTCCAGTGCTCACTCACACAGCAAGCACTTTACCCTCCCCCGCCCCCAGCTATCGCCCAGCTCCCTTCGGGACCCTCTTGTGGGCAGCAGAAGAGCCATGGGGACACATTGCTCAGACTTGGCTCCCTGGAAGCATCGCTTCCCATCCCTGTGTTCAGGCTGACCTTGCTGACCGATTGCTGTGGGCCACATTGACTCATACATAGAGTGTGTGGTGTGGGTCCTGGCACACAGCCCCCAGCCTGATACCGACTGAATCTCTAAACAGGCAATCGAGACTGGCTATCAGATGGTATCCTTCAAAGATCCAGGGTTCTGCTAGAGTAGCGAGTGAGCTGGGCAGTGGTAGTACACACCTGTAATCCCAGAACTCAAGAAACAGAGGCAGGTAGATCTCTGTGAGTTCGAGGCCAGCCTGGTCTATATAGTGAGTTCCAGGGCACCCAGGACTGTTGCACAGAGAAACCCTGTCTCGGGGAAAAAAGGCTAGAGAATGGTTGAGACCTGGCAGCTTTACACACACTCACACACACACTTGTGACCCCAGCACTTACGAGGAGACCAGCCTGGGCTACATAGCAAGATCCTGTCTCAACACACAAATAAAAAAGCCACAAGTGAGAAATTAGATGAGCAGCCAGGTGTGTCTGCCATCCCAGTGCTCGAGAGGTTGAAGCAGGAGGATTCAGGAGCTCAAGGCTAGCCTCAGCTATATACTGGGTTCCAAGATAGCTGGAAAACATGGGCCCTTGTCTCAGTAACAGTGAAACAGATACGTCATGGTCATAAGTTTCCTTGTGATGGCTGAGCCCCTGGCCCCTGTGGGACAAACAGGACAACTTCCATCCATTCTGCTGTTCATGTCATCGTCTCATTGCCCCTGACATCCTTTTCTCTCTTTTTTTCTACTTACTTTTTTTTAAATATTTATTTATTTATTATGTATACAATATTCTGTCTGTGTGTATGCTCGAAGGCCAGAAGAGGGCACCAGACCCCATTACAGATGGTTGTGAGCCACCATGTGGTTGCTGGGAATTGAGCTCAGGATCTTTGGAAGAGCAGGCAATGCTCTTAACCTCTGAGCCATCTCTCCAGCCCTCTACTTACTTTTTTAAATTTATTTTTTAAACAATCTTTTATTTTTATTTTACATACCAATCCCAGTTCCCTTTTCCCTCCTCCCACTCCCCCTACCTTCACCCCACCCCCATCCATTCCTCAGAGAGGGTGAACAAAGTCTGTCACTTGAGGCAGGACCAAGGCCCTCCTCCCTGTGTCTAGGTTGAGCAAGGTATCCCTACATAGGAAATGGGCTCCAAAAAACCAGTTCATGTACTAGGGTACCAGTGGCCCCACACACTGCCCAAGCCACACAACTGTGCCCCACATTCAGAGGGCCTAGTTCAGTCCCATGCAGGGTCCCCCGCTGTCAGTTGGTGAGCTCCCACTAGCTCAGGTCAGCTGTTTCTGTGGGTTCCCCTTTTCTCATTCTCACAATTCCACAGGTACGGTCCTCACAACTGGGCAGGTGCTCAGACACTCAGGATCAAGGCTCGCTCCCTGGCTGGTGTGAAGAGCAGAGGCTGACCCTACCTTCTGCACTGGGGTGAATCTTCCTAGATTCCCCTCCTTATTCGTTCTCCTTTTCCTTGGTCTTCATTTTTTCCTTCCGATCTAGCGAATTCTAAAGGCGGGGCATTTGGGCTCAGAGACACCTACTTGCCCTAGAGGCAGAAGTTAGGGTGATTTTGTGGTGATTTGTGGTGAAGCCAGAGTGTAGAGAGGTTACCTCTCCCCAGCAAGTTGTAGTTACAGGAGTTGTAGGAGCCGGAGCGCAGCTGCCTGAAAGGCGGTAAGCCAGAACCGGACAATAGACACTGAAAAGCAGAAAGATTTGTTCAGGGAGAGTGGGTGTTTGGAAACAGGAATAAAGAAGTAACATCCCCTCTCTCACTCCACCCCAACCCCATTCCATTTTCGGAATCCTAATATGGGGTTTAGGTTTACATAGAAGGCTAGGGATCCTCTAAGCGGCTGGCCAACTATGTGACCCTGCCCATCACTGCCCCATCTCCAGCAGGTCGTTCTGTTACTAGTCAACACCTCTCTTCCTGGGAGATAAGCTCCCGCTCTCTCAGGACACCAGGCTTCAGCCTTTCTTTCTCCCATGAGATTTTCAAGGAAATTCCAATTCCTAGGAGATCCATTGTCTCAGCTGTCTGACAGTCAAAGGGAGGGGCATAAGTCTCTCTGGGCTGGAGAGGTGGCTCAGGGGTTAAGAACACTTGAGAAAGGTCCGAGTTTGGATCCAAGGACCCAAGTGCCTGTAACTCCAGCTCCAGGAGATTCAGTACCAAGAGATACCCTCTTCTGGCCTCCTCGGGTACCCACATGCATGTACGATCGCACACACTCACACACAGCCCAGACACACACCACAAATAGAAGTAAATCTTTTTAGAGCCAAGCGATGGTGGCTCTCACTCACCTTTAATCCCAGCATTCCGAAGGCAGATACAGATCTCTGAGTTGGAGGCCAGCTTGGTCGGCAGAACGCATTCCAGCACAGCCAGGGCTGCATAGAGAAACCCACGGGGGGGGGGGGGGGCTTACCTGCATTCCTGCCAGGTTGTGACAGCACATCCGGCCTGACCTGGGTCACCTGGCTGTACACACAGCTGAGCCGCACCTCCTGCTTCTTCTCCCAGGAATTCAGTGAAACCCATGAGTCCCTTCCTTCCCTGCCAGCTCATGCTTATGTGTTTTTCCTTCACAGGGTTTGGTTTCTAACATGACCCTCAACTTTAGTATCCTCACCAACTGGACAATCTTTCCCCTGGACACTGAGGCTGCGGTACTCAGCCATCTTGGGGGCTGGGAGGCCCATGGTGACGGCCGCCATGATGGACACCTGACCTTCGGCTCTTCCAACTTCACGCTCCCCACTTTTTATGTGGGCAACTTCTCCATTCCCTCGGGCATCCCAGACCTGCCGCAGGACACCTTCATTCAGTTTCCTGGGTGGACCAAGGTATGTGTCTTCACGGAAAGAGGTTGGGTCCAGGCTCGAGCACTTGGTTCTCAGTGTCTGAGAAGAAACCTGACGACTGTGTTGACAGGATGCTGTGTGACGGTGGGAGGCTTTTCTGCTAGGTCACACTCAAGGACCAGGACTGTGGCAGACCTAAAGGGACCCGGTGTCCAGTGTGGAGGTATCCTTCTCTGTCCCGCTTCTTTGACTGATAACTTTCTTCAGTGAATGGCAGCTCACTCTCTTGCTTCCTCCAGGAGGAACTAGGGCCTATTTATTTTTGTCTGTTTTAATTTCATTTATTTATGGTGTGCATTTGCATGTGTGTTTATAGGCACCCGCTGAGGCACACATGTGGAGCTCAGAGCACAGCCCATGTGGGTCCTGGGGATTGAACTCAGGTCACTGGACTTGCTGGCAGGCACCCTCAGCCATGGAGTCATCCATCACCCCATCCCCAGGATCTTCAGATGCTACTTATGAAAGGAGCAGTTTGTCTACATAGGTTCTCCTGTAGCTCAGGCTAGCCCTGAAGTTACTACGTAAGCCAAGAATGACCTTGAACTTCTGACATTCCTGTCTCTACCTCAGGTGTACACCTTCTTACCTGGCTTTAAAAATATTTACTTTTCAGCCGGGCAGTGGTGGCGCACCTTTAATCCCAGCGCTTGAGGCAGAGGCAGGTGGATCTCTGAGTTCAAGGACAGCCTGGTCTACAAAGTGAGTTCCAGGACAGCTAGGGCTATACAGAGAAACCCTGTTTTTTAATAATAGGGCTGGAGAGATGGCTCAGCAGCTAAGAGCATTTACTGCCCTTGCAGAGGACCAAAGTTTGGTCTCCAGCACCCACATGGTGCCTCTAACTGTTTGTAACTCCAGTTCCAGGGGATCTGATGCCCTTTTCTGGCCTTCACGGGTGCTTCTTACACATGGTGCACAGACAAATGCAATAAAATAAGTTTTGTGAAAATTATATAAAGAAACTTGGCAATAAATACATTGAATTTTCTTAGTGATGCCAGGAGGTGGTGGAACATACCTTTAATTCCAGCACTCAGGGAGGCAGAAACAGATGGATCTCTGAGTTCGAGGCCAGCCTGGTCTACAGAGCAAATTCCAGGATAGCCAAGGCTACACAGAGAAACCCTGTATGGGGGAAAGAAAATCTTAGTGCTGAGGTGGAAGGGTGGGGAAAGTTTTTAGTGACAAATTAATTAACAACTGGAAAAAATGTAGATTAAAAAGTATAATAAAAAGCCAGGCATGGTGACACACACTTGTAAAAGCAGTCTTTGAGAGGCTGGAGGCAGGAGAATCAAAAATTCAAAGTTAGCCTCTGATATAACATAGAGTGGGAAATCAGATAATGACAACTTAGGAGACTAGCAAGAGCAAGACAATGTTTAATATACAACTGTGCAGAAAGAGACGCAGGAATCGAGAAGAGGCAAACCGACTGGCTACTGATTGGCTCATGACAATGCTTTATGAAGACCCCGAATCATGAGAAATTCCTCAGTTGAAGTTCCGCCTGCCTTGTAAGCGTGGCCTTTCTCTACCCTGCCCCCGGGGACCCCCTCCTTTCTGACTGTCAGGTGGGACTTCTACTCCCCCTTCCAGGTGACTCCCTCCACCTTCACTCTTGGAGGAGGAAGGCCCTCTTCTGCCTGCCTTCTTCCTGGAAGCCAAACCGCTGTTCTTACACTTTCTCTGCCTGCGGCTCATTGACCTTTTCCTCTCTGCTATCTTCTGCTTTGCAGCAAAGAGGCAACATCTTGGGGGGCTCTAGGGCCTGAGAACAGGATGTGCAGCCCTGACTGTCACCAGCAGGGACTTTGCCTCCCGGGCCACCTTTGCTTCCTCTCCCTCCAAGTGGAACCTAAATGAGAAGTGAAGGGGTGAAGGACACCTTTGCGAGGTGGCTCTTCGCCTGTGTGGGCTACCAAGCTTGGCTTTGTGCCTCGCACTCTGCCAGCCCTCCTCCAGCTGCTGTGCTGCAGAATGTTCTCTTGTTACTTGAGTTCCAGCACAAAATCCCCAGCTTTGGCAGTCCAGATACTAGCCTTGGCCATCCACAGCAGAACCCTAACCCTAAGAGGCTGGGGTTATAGCCTGGTTGATAGAGGCTTGTCTTGTGTAAGTGGGCTCCGACCTCAGCACCACGTAAAACTAGGCAAAGTGGTGCAGTCCCAGCATTAGAAGGTAGAGAGGAGGATCATAAACTTAAGGTCATCTTCAGCCAGGTAGCAAGCTCAAGGCCAGCCTTGGCTACACGGGACCTTGGGTTGACTTCTGGCCTGCCCATAGGAACACACTTAAGAAGCCTTCCACCTTGTTTTTGTTTTGTTTTGCTTGTTTGATTTTATTTCACTCGGTGTGTTATTTCTGTCAATGCACGGGTGATGTGTGTGTGTGAGTGTGAACTATCACGTTACATCTTTAAAGACTGCTAAGGACATTACCCCTTAAAAACTAAAAGGCCAGCATCCTTGCACAGAACACGGAAGGCCACAGATCGCTGTGCCCCAGCCCTAGGCCTGGCTCCTCGTCTGCACTCCCATGGCTAATCTCAGTCTTACCCAAGTTGCGTTTCTATACCTGATACACTTAGAATACCCAAGTGTGCACACACATGTCCGCAGTGGTGCCGCCCGTGATTGTCAGCAGAAGGTTACAAGCCGAAAGTCTAGCTAACGAGGAATATTTATACTTTGATCATCCATGCAGTGGAATCATCTGGCAATGAAAAACACGAAATGCATACATGTTACAAAATGGGAGAACCTTGGAAACCTTGAGCTAGCCATGTTACAACACGGGAGAACCTTGGAAACCTTGAGCTAGCCATGTTACAACACGGGAGAACCTTGGAAACCTTGAGCTAGCCATGTTACAACACGGGAGAACCTTGGAAACCTTGAGTAGCCAGGCACGGTAGCACACCCCAGCACTTAGGAGGTGGCACAGACAGACAGGTGGCTCCTGGGGCTTGCTGGCCAGTCAGTGAACAGACTCTGCCTCCAAAGAAAACAAGGTGAAGAGTAGTGGTGAGGGGCTGGAGATGGCTCGGCAGTTAAGAGCACTCAGACCCGGGTTCTATGCCCGCACCCACATGGTGGCTCCCAGCCATCGGCAGTCCTGCTTCCAGGAAACCCGATGCCCTCTTCTGGCCTCCATGGGCATCAGGCACAAACATGGTGGACATCTGTGGATTCAGGCAGATATATACATGAAATTAAATATGTTAATAAAATAGTGGAGGGAGGTCGAAGTCAACTTCCGGTCCCCATACACACACACCTACAAGCAAATGTCTCCATGTGTACCCTCCATGAACACAGAACAACTCCCCATCCCCAGCCTGAGCTGAGGAGCACTTTAACAGAGAGTATGGGGGGAGAGGGGGGCTTTGACCACTTGAGCCTGAGCAGTTCGCAGACTAGGTTATGCTCACTGGCCCTCTGTCTTCCTCCTCCTCAGAGGCCCCTACTGAGGGCCACTTGGCTCCTTCTCCATTTGTTACAAAGGAACTAACATTGTTTAGTGAATGAAATCACTAGTAAACTTGATT
The DNA here is from genome assembly GCF_037038515.1 of Microtus pennsylvanicus. Taxonomy (NCBI): domain Eukaryota; kingdom Metazoa; phylum Chordata; class Mammalia; order Rodentia; family Cricetidae; genus Microtus; species Microtus pennsylvanicus. The sequence continues at coordinate 10,050,445 of NC_134581.1, read as the reverse complement.
CATGAGATAAAAGCATCAGTTCTGATTGCTCTGACTTTTCTGGGGTCGGATGTGGCTTTCTGGTTAAGCAAGCGTGCTCAGCGGATATCAGTGGTAAGGGGTCAGGCACACCTGTCTGTCCACACAGGTCAGCGCCCTGTCTGCACCATGTCCCCGCTGACGGTGGACTCCCTCGGAGAGGCGTGTCCTCTAGGGCTTTGGTCATGGTTCAGATGCATGAGTCATGGTGACGTGCCTATTGTGCTGAGGCAGTGGCATTTATTCTGCTCTTCTCCACCTCAGGTGACATTAAAATATTATGACAAGTTGTGCGTGCTGTAATCCCTGCACCTGGGAGGCAGAGGCAGACAGAGCTCTAGGAGTTCAAAGCCACCCTGGTCTACATAGTAAGTTCTAAGACACCCAGGGCTATTTAGAGAGACCCTGTCTCAAAAAAAAAAAGCAACAGCAACTATAGATGATAGATAGATAGATAGATAGATAGATAGATAGATAGATAGATAGATAGATAGATAGAAAGAAAGTCATGGGCCAGATATGGTAACACACACCTTTGATCCCAGTTCTCGGAAGGCAGAGTCAAAGGAATCTCTGTGAGTTTGAGGCCAGCCTGGACTGTAAATCAAATTCCAGAACAGCTAGAACTACACAGAGAAACCCTGTCTCAAAAAACAAAAACAAGGGCTGAAGAGATGGCTCGGAGGTTAGGAGCACTGGCTGTTCTTCCAGAGGTCCTGAGTTCAATTCCCAGCAACCACATGGTGACTCACAGCCATCTGTAATGAGATCTTGTGCCCTCTTCTGGCTGGCAGGTGTACATGCAGATAAAACACTATATACGTAATGATTAAATTTTTTTTTAAAAAAGTAGTATAGGCAGATTTTTATGCCCTACCAGCTAGTTCCCAAATAATCACACAGAGACTTATTAATTATTAATGCTCGACTGATAACTTAGGCTATTACTAACTAGTTCTTACATTTTAAATTAACCCATTTCTATTCCTTTACTTGCTACCATGTGGCTCATGGCTTCTTACCTCATTTTGTATACATCCTGCTTCCTCTCTGTCTGGCTGGCAACTCCTCAGACTCTGCCTGCCTTCTTCCCAGAGTCCTCCTAGTCTAGCTCTCCCACCCAACCTCATCCTGGCCAGCTATAGGCCAGTCGGCTCTTTATTGACCAATGAGAGTAACACAAATTTACAGTGTACAAAGATTGTTCCACAGCAGGGGAGAGGAAGAGGTGTCAGAAGGTCAAGGTCATCCTCCAGGTACAAACCAGAGATCCTGACTCAAAAAATAAGTAAATAAATAAATAACAAGTATCATAAAAGAACATAAGGCTGGAGATATAATATATATATTCAAATATATATAGCTTAAGCTGTTTTAAAACAAAGGCCTTAGACTAATTTTCGGTTTTCTTCCTTGAAATAAGCTAATGGCTTGTTTGTGTAAAGCTTTTTTATTAAAGAAAAAAATTTTTAAATCTTGTACCTAGCACAGTATTGTTATAGAATTTACATGTAACCTTTTATATGGTAGTTTAAGTCTGTTGGTTTCTTAATTGTGAAGAAATTAACTGTAACATACCTGCGTCACTCAGGTCAGCCCTGGTGACTAGTAGACACATCGGCATCAGTTCTCCTGTCGTTTGGAAATTCAGGCTCAGCATGAACTCGTCAGGTAGCTCTAATACTTGGTCTTTGTTTTCTTTCTCATTCTTTTTCCTTCTTTCCTCCTTTTTTTTTCTCCTTTTTTTCTCCTTTTTTTCTCTTTTAGTTGATGTTTAAGAGGGAAAGTACCAGTGTTCAGATTTAAACTGTAATAGTTTGTATATTCAACATTTGAAGTATATTCTATTTTGTTGTACTCTTGTTTCAAATTGTATTCAGGTAGGTTTTCTGAAATATAGAAGTGAAATTAAAAAAAAAAAAAAGAATAAGCCCTCCCTTCAATCCTCCAATCCTTACGGGAACACAAAAGCATCCTGCCTGTTAGTCAATCCTGGATTGAAACCTCCAAACCTTTCTTCTTTCTGAGTTGAATGTTTTGGGTGTTTGTTATGGTAACTGACAGTTATCACGGAATACTTCCTAAAATACACAGAAACCAAAAAGCTGTTTTCCTTTTACTACACTAAGCCCTGGGCGAGTCTCAGTGCAGCACCTGCGGCCAGCCGCCAGGTCTGGGAAGGAAGCAGTCAGTTCCCCTTGTGCATTCCAGGGGAACTGTTTACGGTCTAGCTCTACCTGTGCCCCCACCCTGTGTTTCACCCCGTAAAATCAAGCTTTCTCTCAGCTTCACAGCACAGTGAGAACCTTTAACCTTGGGACTTGACCTCTATTTCCCACTTTGAGTCTCCCCAGGTACCTAGACTTCCTTTTAGTATAATTTATCGACCCTTGTTTATTTTTGGATTTCAGAGACAGGTTCTCACTATGCTGCCCTGGCTGTCCTCGAACTGGCTACATAGACCAGCCTGGCCCGGAACGCAGAAATCCATCTGCCTCTGCCTCCTGAGTGCCGCAATTAAAGTCTTGTGCCACGATGCTAAGTCTATTTTCACTTTTAGAGTAACTTCTGAAGATCTTAAAACAGGATTGAGGGCCAGGTGTGGTGGTGCATGCCTTTGCCAAGCACTCCGGAGGCTGAGGTAGGTAGATCTCTGAGTTCCGGGCCACACTGGTCTACATAGTGAGACTCTGTTTCAGACAGAAACAAAACAAAAGACGGTATTGAAAGTTTCACTCTAGGATCTGGAGAGAGGGCTCAGAAGTTAAGAACCCTGGCTGCTCTTCAGAGGACCCAGGTTCAATTTCCAGCATCCGCATGACAGCTCACAACTATCTGTAACTCCAGTTCCAGGGGATCCAACACTCTCACACAGACATACATGCAGGCAAAACACCAATGTATATGTGAAATAAAAAAATAAATAATTTTTTTAAAAGAAAGGAAGCTGCACTCTAAATACTGCTCAGAAGACTGACCTTATCAAGTTAAAACACACATGCAAACATGCACACATCACACGCACATACACACATGCAAACATGCACACATCACACACATACACACATGCAAACATGCACACATCACACACATACACACATGCAAACATGCACACATCACACACACATGCACACATGCACACATCATACACACATGCAAACATGCACACATCACACGCACGCACATACACACATGCAAACATACACACATCACACGCACACACCTACACACACACACTTGAGTGTACAGATCTATATGATCAACTGAGAAGTAGGTCAGGCACTTCCAATAACTTCAGCATTGCTGTCACCTTAGCATTAGTAGCAGAGGACAGGAGTGTGCCGGGGTTGAGATGGTCAGAGATAGGCTTTTTCAGGGACCATAGAAGCTGGGGCTGCCATGGGACAACCCCTAAGCCACTGATTCTTCTGTTATTAATGCTTGTCCCTAAACCCCTGAAGTCACCTCATTAACATAAACCTTTGGGTTTCCCAAGAATAACTTTAGCATATTTCTTTCTTCTTGATCTTTGGTGACAGGATTTCACACTTAGCCTAGGTTAGCCAAGTCTGCTAAGCAAGAGTCCTTGTACTGAGCTATATTGGAGGGAGAGAACCGACTTCCACAAGTTTTCCTCAAAATCATATACATGATTTTGGCATGTATATCACCCCCCCCCAAAAAAAGTAAATAAATTCTTCTTTTTTTTTTTTTTTTTTTTTTTGGTTTTTCGAGACAGGGTTTCTCTGTACCTTTGGAGCCTGTCCTGGAACTAGCTCTGTAGACCAGGCTGGTCTCGAACTCACAGAGATCCGCCTGCCTCTGCCTCCAGAGTGCTGGGATTAAAGGCGTGCGCCCCCACCACCCAGCTTAACTCTTACTCTTAATTGAGAGTAGAGGACTGTGGGTAACCTGTCCAGTGGGGCTCCATGCCACCTCTTCGCTGTATCTTTTCATTCGTTTGGACTTTGTCAAACTTTGATTTGATCTGTGTGAGTTTTTGCTTTCTTGTATGTGCACCACAAGTGTGCCTGGTTCCCATGGAGGTCAGGGGACGAGAGCATAGGATCCCCCAGAACTGAAGATGCTGGTGGCTGTGGGCTACCATGTGGGTGCTGGGAGCTGAACCCCGTCCCTGGCAAGCACAACCAATGTTCTTAACTGCTGAGCCCCTCTTCACCATGTCTCAAGTAGAATTATCAGCAAATATAACCTAGTGAGTTAGCTGAGTAGATATTGAATATCTATGTAGTATGCACAATAGTGTATGTTCATGTATGTATTTTTTCCTTGGATGAGTGCTAGATTATGTCCAAATAACATGAACAAAGTCTTTTTTTATAGCAAGTCTGTGCTATAGCCTCCAAGTGATTGACAGACCTGTCACCAAACCAGTGGCATACCCAACATTGGTAATAACTTGGAAGAGGAGAGAGATTAAAGACTTAGACTAGAAAGGCCAAGATGCAGAGGTCATGGCCCTACCCTCTGAGGAGGTACATGGGACTGCAGCTGTGAACTGTGAGCTCAGGAGGCTGCGTCTGGTAACAGTACTAGGTCTGAGGCCGTGCCGGTGCTCAGGCAAGATGAGCAAGTATGGGTGTTCAGGTAATGGAGGAAGGTGTGGTCCCGGGATGAGCACGGACAGCTGGGGAGGTGCAGAGGCGGGAACGCGGTGGGGAAGCTGAAAGTTGGAGTGGGTGCCTCCAGGGCTGGCTGCCACGTGTGCGTGTTCACGCAGTGGAAGAGACCAGACTCTGCAGTTCATAGACACAGCACCTCCAGGGCTGGCTTCCACGTGTGCGTGTTCATGCAGGGAAGAGACCGGACTCTGCAGTTCATAGACACAGCACCTCCAGGGCTGGCTGCCACGCGACCAGACTCCTTAGTTCATAGACACAGCACCTCCAGGGTTGGCTGCCACGTGTGCGTGTTCATGCAGGGAAGAGACCGGACTCCGCAGTTCATAGACACAGCACCTCCAGGGCTGGGCTGCCACGTGTGCGTGTTCATGCAGGGAAGAGACCGGATTCCGCAGTTCATAGACACAGCACCAACTAGGGCTCTGTATTAGTTACTTTCTCATTGTTCTTAACACATACCAGAAAAAAGCAAGAAGAGTGCACACCTTTTATCCCAGCATTTAGCAGACAGAGGCAGGCTGATCTCTGGTTAGAGACCAACTTAGCCTATATAGTGAGTTCCAGGCTGGCCAGAGCTGCATAGTGAGACCTCGTCTTGATGAATAAATAGCAATAAGGGTTGGTTTTGATTTACAGTTTGAGAGTGCAGTCCTCCGCGGTGGGGAAGTCTTGGTGGTAGGCGCTAGGGCAGCTGGTCACACGGCATCCACAGGAAGCAGAGAGGGGAATGTTGGTGCTTGGCCCACTTTCTCCTTTTATTCAGCCCATGGAATGGTGCCGCCCACCTCAGGGTGGGTCTCCCTCCTCAGTTAAACATGTATAGAAACTGCCTTATAGTTACCTCCAGAGATGTGTGTTCATAATGATTGTATCTCCAGCCAAGTTGATGATGCAGGTGAAACAGGCTCCCTGTGGAGCGTGGCTGGGAGGCTGGAGAGATAGTGGAGTGTGTCCTGATGAAATCATAGGCCTCCCTCCGTACCTCAGCCCTGTCTTCAGTCAGTGCTTTTTATCTTTAAATCTGATTCACAGTGACACGGCTCAGTGACGAAGGTGGTTGCCACCAAGCCTGGGGACCTCAGTCAATCCCTAGGACCCACATGTAGAAGGGGAAGACCGACCCCACAAGTTGTCCTCTGACCACAACATGTGCCATGACACACACACAGATGTAATCAAAAGATTTAAAGTAGACATTATTTTAGCTCATTTTAAAAACTGAAAAAACATTCTCCTTTGCACTACCGTGCTGGCGGCTGCTCTAAGATACGTGACGGCTGGGGATTTGAACTTGGGTGCTCACGCTTGTCCAGCAAGGGCTGTCACCCACTAGGCCATCTTCCCAGCCTGTTTATGTATGGTTGCATGTAGGTAAAAAATTCGTCAAAACTAATGTATAGCAAATGAAATCAGGAGCTGGTCTCTAAGACTGAAAACAAAGGCTCTGGCAGAGATGGAGCTGATAAAGGCCGGGGAAACTGTTATGGCTTTTGCCTTTCAGGACAGAGGGAGATAACGGATCCCATGGTAAAAACAAGAGCAGAGCAGTTCTGAGAACTTCGAAACTGCTACCCTTTTCTAAATGACTTAATCCAACAGACAGGCAGTTATGAGTCGCTGACCTCCTTCTGTGGGCCGTGCACGCAGCGAGCTTTGCCTCAGTGTTGTAAGAAGGCTGCTCAGATCCACCCAGGAGCACAGCCCCTGCGCCAGGTGCTAGGGTGACCACTAGAAATTCCCGACAGTCCTCCTTCTGGGGCCTCCCACATGCAGAAATTCAATGCCCACACTTTCCATCTTAGGTTGCTATGGAGATCATTCTCAGACTGTAGACTCTGTTGTCACTGTCCCTGGGGAGGGAAAACTGAAGTGGAGACCTGTCTGAGGACAGACAGCTAGGAAGTGGGAAGAATAAGACGGGAAGCCACGCCAGAAAGTGGTGCTGCACGCCTTTGATCCTAGCACTTGGGAGGCAGAGGCAGGTGGATCTCTGTGAGTTCGAGGCCACCCTGGGCTACATGAAATTGATCCAGTCTAAAAGAGAAACAGAGCCAGGCTGTGGTGGTTCACACCTTTAATTCCAGTATTTGGGAGACACATGCCTTTAATCCCAGCACTAAGGAGGTGGAGACAGGAAGGGATATGGCTGGGTGGAGAGAGGAACATAAGACCGGAGGAGACAGGCGCTCAGGGCAGTCAGTCTGTGGAGGCAGTCTGAGGACAGGATCGCCCCTTTGGTCTGAGCAAGGGTAGAGGTGAGAACTCTAGAGGCTGCTACTCTGCTTCTCTGATCCTTCAGCTTTCACCCCCTGATAGCTGACTCCGAGTTTTTATTAAGAAGACCAATTAGAATCCATGCTACATAAACACAATAACATGGACACTCTGCTGAGTAGGCCCCCGCCCCCATACTCACCTTTTCCCTTTCTGTGACTTAAGCTCACTATATGGCCCAGGCTAGCTTCAGACTCAAAGCAATCCTCCTGCCGTAAGATGCTCAAGTGCCAAGATGACAGTGCCCCCCTCACACACACACCCTCACACTCATCTTGCGTTGTTTGGAAGACGGTTCTCTGACTGTGGGCTTTATGCACATCAGACAACATAGCTAAGCCCCTCTGTGGGGCAGAAAGCAGGGACTCACCTGCTGGAGGGTGTGGCAGGGAGGGCTGCTTTACAGACGGGTAGCACCTGGGAGCCAGGATAGACACAGAATGTGCTGAGATGCTCCAGGACTGAAGCCGCTAGCTTCTGGAGTCTGGGGCTCCAAATGCATTTTTGTTGCAGCAGGGATTGTCATTTGGGGTAAGCCCTGCCATTCTTCTCTCCCAACATGAGATAGTGGGATGCAGGATTGAGGGTGCCCGATCCTCAGCCTGACTCGATGGGACACCCCTTGACCCTTCAGTACTACTGTTTCCATGGCTGATGGTTTCTCTCTCTCTCCTCAGGGTCAAGTGTGGATCAACGGCTTTAACCTTGGTCGGTACTGGCCCGCACGGGGCCCCCAGGTGACCTTGTTTGTGCCGAGACACATCCTGACGACTTCAGCCCCAAACAACATCACGGTGCTGGAACTGGAGCGTGCCCCCTGCGCTGATGGGACCTCAGAGCTGTGCACCGTGGAGTTCGTTGACAGGCCAGTTATTGGCAGCTCCCTGGTCATCAGTGGCCGTTTTCCAGATCGGTCTGGTCAAGACTCGCAGCTGAACACTCTGTGATGACCGTGAGCCTCTAGGACCACAGCCTGCACTGGCTGCTTGGGTCATCCTTTACTTGCTACAGTGGAAGATAAATTTATGGGGTGTGTGTATCCTGCTGGTATCTCTACAGCCTCCCATTGCCTGGCCTCCCACTCTTGTGGCCGCCAGGAAGGCCGAAGGGAGCGGACCTCACAGGAACATGCACACCTGGAGTGCAGAGTTGGAACAAAACTTGAATAATGTCCCTTTTGATTTGAAACAATCATGTCTTTCTGCTGAATAAAATTTGTACTCATGTGGTGATGGCCCTGTTGTTAATATCAGGCGGGTACGGAGCTCCATGGTCTGACTTAAATCTCAACTAGACTTGAGTAGGCTGGGTAAAGCCACTTCACTAGCTTGAGGTTCAAAGTGGGTAGAAGAGAGTCCTGGTTTGGACTAGCAAACGGCTGCTTTTCTGGTCCTGATGTGACTGTTTCTGAATTTCTGTGTCCTCCACTGGGTAAGAAATCTACAGTTATACAAACCACCTAAATGATTAACAGTTGCCCTAAGTAGGTGGTATGGTCGCTCTACACAATTGAATAGGGTTGTGTGTGTGTGTGTGTTCATGTATGTATGCAGATGCATGTGTATAGGTCAGAGGTCCATGTTGGGTGTCATTGCTCAGGAATGTCTTAGTGTCTAGGCTCATGTTAGATTTATAAAATATACTGCTTATGTTTGAGGCCCTGCTAATGTGGGGCTGGGATGTAGCTACGTTGGTAAAACAACATGTTTACCATGCAGGGAGCACTGTGTCTGTCCCTGAGACTCCATAAAACCAGGCACGCTACTACACACCGGTAGTGGCATCCAGGCAGTTCCAGGTTCCAAGTTCAAGGTTCTCCTTTTTAGTGGGCTCAAGGCCTTGGGCTACAAGTAACCCGGTCTCAAAACAGTGACTATCATTATATCTGAATGGCAAACATTTGAGTAGTTTGTCCCTTTTTCTCAACTATACTTTAAAGGCGGGTGGGGGGGACATGCAGGCATTTGCAACCACATCCATGTCCAGACATGCTCACGTGATCGCATGCATGTGATGGGCAGAGGACAATAAGTGTTGGTCCCTGCTTTCCACCTCGGTTGAAACAGGATCTCCTGTGGTCCACGCACAACATACCGCAGACTATTTGGCGTAGAAGCTTCTGAGCCTTTTCCTGTCCCCTCCTCCCATCCCTCCACAGGAACCTCAAATTTGCCGACTCATGCACACTACTGCACCCAGGTTTTACGTGACTCCCCGAGGTCCAGACTCCAGTCCTCACGCTTGTTTGGCAAGTGCTTTTACCTGCTGAGCCTTCTCCACAGCCTTCTTTTGCTTTTTTGTTTTTTTGGTTTTTTTTGAAACAGAGTTCCCATGTAGCCCAGGCTGGCCTTGAGCTCATCATGTAGCCAAGGATAACCTTTAATTTCTGATCCTTGTGGCTTCACTTCCTGTGTGCTGGGATTACAAGCATACACTACCATGCCATTTTTACCCAGGGCTTCATGCGTGTTAGGCAGACCCTCTGCTGACAGAGCTACATTCCCAGGCCTTTTTTCTCCATGGTCTGGTATCATTTTGTTTGTTGGCCCGTCCATTTTTGTTTCTTGATAATTCCAGTTTATTCAAAATGAAATTGCTTAGCACTGATCTGAGCCTGGGGTTCTACTATTTCCCCAACCAGCCCTGTGTCCTTTGTCAAGTGACAGGAACAGCAAACCATCTCCTGTGGTCTTGGTCTTTATTTCTTTCTTCTATGAAAAATAAAAGGTCAATTTCTGAAGTCACTTCTTAGTCACTGTGAGGAACCTTTCTAGGTCATGGTACAATACCATGTGTGGGCTCAGGAGCATCAGGTCCTGGAGTCCAGGAGTGGGAGGGAATGAACTGGCTTTTGGTGACGTCATCCCAGCCCCTGAATGTCAGAGCAGCCCCTCGGCTATCTGGAAATTTGCACTGAGGACTCTGTATTATCCCCACCAGACATTTTGTTGTTTTTTTTTTCCTAGACAGGGTTTCCCTATGTAGTTCTAGCTGTCCTGGAACTCACTCTGTAGACCAGGCTGGCCTCTAACTCACAGAGATTTGCCTGTCTCTGCCTGCTAAGTGCTGGGATTAAAGGTGTATATTGCCACAGTCTAAAGGATTTTCACAAATCTGAGGAAGCATCCCACAAATTTAGGCCCTCCAGACTCTCTGAACCTTCAGAGTGTCTCCAAAGGCAAAAAAAAAAAAAAGAAAGAAAAGAAAAAAAAGGCACTGGATCAAGGATGTGGCTCAGTTGATTTGCCTAGCATGCATGAGACTCTGGATTCCATTTCCATCACTGAAAAAAATCAGTATGGTCAGGTGGTCAGGCACCCATGTAGTAATCCTAGCACTCAAAAGTAGAGGCTACAGGAATCCAAAGTTCAAGGTCATAGCCACATAGCAAGTTCTTGGTTAAAATAAAATTAACAATAACACTAACAGGCCAGACTTTGTTATGAAAACTCATGTTAGATTCTCCCCCTCCCTCTCTCTCACCATTGGTGACAAGAAAGTGACTCACTTATACACCTTGGTCTCCTCAAGTGTGGGCCTCACTTGGTAGGCTTTTTTTTTTTTTTTTTTTGATTTTTCGAGACAGGGTTTCTCCGTAGCTTTTGGTTCCTGTCCTGGAACTAGCTCTTGTAGACCAGGCTGGCCTCGAACTCCCAGAGATCCGCCTGCCTCTGCCTCCCGAGTGCTGGGATTAAAGGCGTGCGCCACCAACGCCCGGCTTTTGGTAGGCTTTTTGGATTGCTTCAACCCCGGGAGCGTCTCAGCTAGCACCTGCCGCAGCACCTCCGCTGGCACCTGCCTCAGCACCTCCGCTAGCACCTGCCGCAGAGCGCGTTGTTACAGTTTCGTTTCTGTTGTCGTGATTTCATTTTTGTTGTGAGAACACCCTGCTGGCAAGTGCAGCCTAAGAGGGAAAAGTTGTGTTTCAGCTCCCAGTTCTGTTACTGCAGGGTAGCAGAAGCGGCAGCATAGATCTTGAAGCTAGCCATATACCCTGCCGTCAGAAACAGAGGGAGCCTGGTGCGTGAGCCCCTGCTGGTTCGCTTGTGCTTAGCTCAGTTTGGCCACATGGGGCTGTCTGAGATCCCTGCCCAGGGAATGGTGCCGCCCACAGTGGCTGGAGCTTCCCACATCAATTCATGAAGAGGGTCCACCACAGACGTGCCCAAAGACCAACCCATTGCAGCCAACCCCTCCAATCTAAGGCTCTCTTCTCCCAAGGGAATCTACATTGTGTCTGGTTGACAAAGTTAAACATCACACACGTTTCTTGATTCTTTCCATCCTGTCTTCTGTCCGAGTATTCAGTTCAGCAATAGGGTTCCTGACTCTGATGAGGCATGGTAGGAGCCAAGAACTGAGGGTGAGGGAACGGCAGCATCCAGAGCGCCCTCTAACCATGACCCGGGACCATAGAGGACACTCAGCCTATGGAAAAGGCTCCAGGCTCAGGGTTGGCCTCAAGGGCTACAGTGTGTCCCTCTTTGGGGTTCTGGTTCCTTAAAACCACTGTGTTCCTGCTCTCAAGCAGCAAGAGTGATTTTTTGGCTCCAGAACAGTGACTTCCTGCCCACTGGGCATGTGTCACCCTTCACCTGCTGCTTTGAAGGTGTCTGTTGCTATGTAGCAAGACACTGCAGTAAGCTGGAAGAGGCACAAAGCAACTACTCCTCTCTTGTCTTTGAAACAGGGTCTCATGGAGCCCCAGGCTGGTCTCAAGTTCACTATGTAGCTGTAGATGACATTAAATTTCTGATCCCCCTGCCACTACCTCCCAAGAGCCTAAATTACAAGTCTAAACTACCATAATTGGTTTTATGTTGGGAATCAAACCCAGGGTTTACGTTAGGCAAACTGTCTACCAACAGAGCTACATGGAACAGATAAAACGGCCAGCCCAAGAGGGCTCCTTTTTCTTCTCTTTCTTCCTTATTTGGAGACAGGGTCTCTCTACTTAGCCTCAGCTGTCCTGGAACTCACAGAGATCTGCCTGCCTCTGCTTCTAACCCTAATCCTGAGTGCTGGGATTAAAGGCCTGTGCCATGCTCCTGACAATAGCGGTTATTTTTAAAAACTGTTAAGAGTATTGAGTTGCAATCATTCTGTACCTGTCTGTCCATCTCACTGCAAGGTCGAGACACTGATCTGAAATGAATCCTGTTCCTGTTTGGTCCCTGCCCATTGGCAAAGCACAGGGCTTGATCCACACTAGGTTCCCTTAGCCTGCGTTTTACGGCGAGGATTCCTTGGGCCATTTCAGCTTGTCTTGGCCCCTGGTGAACTAACCAGATGGGAGGCGGTAGGAACCTCAGTGCAGGTTAGGAACGTGCCCGCCAGCCCCACACAGGCGTGAGAAGCGCCAAGCTGGGTTTCTTTGTTTCTTATCTGTTGGTGAAATCTTTCACTCAGGGTTCTGACAGGCGGTGCTGTCTATCCCATCTGCTTCCTCTTTGCTTTGAATTTTGCTAAGCAAAGAGACTTTGTGGAGGTTTCATTACATCTGTCCTGTTCCCTTTCCTGTGGACTTTAGAATCATGCAATGGCCCAAGGAGCAGCAGCCGAAGGACTTGGGTCCTTCCTCAGGAGCCTATTATGATGGTACACACTTCTGTTTCCAGCACTTGGGAAGCAAAGCAGAAGCTCAGAAGTTCAGGGTCATCCTTAGCTATGTAGGAAGTTCAAGGCTGCCAGTTCAAGTGCCTTTAACCCAGCACTCGGCAGAGGCAGGTGGATTTCCACAAGTTTGAGGCCAGCCTGGTCTACAGAACAAGTTCCAGGACAAGCTCCAAAGCTACACAGAGAAACCCTGTCTCAGAAGTTCAAGGCCATCCTTGAAATCTTGCCTCAGAAACAAATGAAGAGAACTGTGTGTAGGTGGCTCACACCTGTGATCCAACCGCAGGGGAGGCTGAAGCAAGAGGATTAAAGGGTTCCCAATCCCTCACGTGATGTTCAATTCCTATATCCATGGCACCTGGCGGAGCACATCCAGCCCCCAGTAGGCCCTCAGCCAAGGCGCAGGGGGCTTGGGGCCCCGTGATGCCACCACTCCTTCAGGTATGTCTGACACCCCAGTGTCGTCCTCTTGAAAGATGCAAGATTTCATTTAAAAGAAAAAAACATTTTTAACCCCTCCCGTTGTTTCTTCTGGCTAGACAGTCTGCGTGTTCCAAACAATTCGGTTCATGAGAGACAGGGGCATTCTACACACTCTGCTGCTGTATCGTGACTCAAATGCGGAGCAGCTGCCTTGAGTTCCAGAAACCTTCACCCACACTGGGCCTTCTAACCTGTAAGACCACAGAAGCCTTGATGCAGCGGACACCAGACAAACTCAATAACACTGAGAGGCGATACCGATTTTGCTCCCTTTTTTTCTGTGTTTGTGTGTATGTTTGTTTGTGACAGTGTTTCGTGCAGCCCGGGCTGGCCTTGAACTCACCACGTAGCCAAAGATGACCTTGAATTTCTGGTTCTGCCTCTACCTCCAAAGTCCTAGGATTGTAAGTATGGGCCATCAGGCATCACTTGTGTGGAGGATTCCAGGGTCTCATGCATGCTGGGCAAGCACTGTACCAACAAGCTACATTCCCAGCCTGCTGCCTCAGCCTGGAGAGGTTCTCCCACCCCCTGGATTGCTTGGTCATCCTTTTGTCTTCTTTGCACACTTTTACCTCCTCATCTCTAGCCATTTTCAGGCTACGGATGTTCCATCTGTGTTCCTAAAATGATACATGTATGTCCTTCTCGGTCCTGGTCCTGAGGATGAGGCCTTGGGAGGCAAGAGGCTTCTAAGGTCAGAGAGAGGGAGAGAGGAGACAGAAGGAAGCAACAGCCAGAGTGTGGTGGCACCTGCTTGCAATCCTAGCAGCAGGGAGACAGACAGGCAGATCTCTGGAATATAATGGTAAAAATAAAATTCTGCAGGCCCCTGAGAGGTGGCAGCAGGCAGTGGGTCCCAGGCAGGGAGCTGTTTGGCAGGTGAGAGACTCAGCAGGCCCCTGAGAGGTGGCAGCAGGCAGTGGGTCCCAGGCAGGGAGCTGTTTGGCAGGTGAGAGACTCAGCAGGTCAGCGGTCCCACAAAGAGCCACTGTAGGTGAGAGACAGATGCATAAGCACACCATGCTGAGAAAGTATTTATTTAGTGGGTTATGGAAGGGAAGGGGGAAGGGGAGAGGGAGGGAGAAGGGGGATGAGGAGACAGAGACAGAGATGGATAGGCACATCATGCAGAGAAAGTAAGTATTTATTTAGTGGGTTATGGAAGGGAAGGGGAAAGGGGAGAGGGAGGGAGAAGGGGGACAAGGAGAGAGACAGAGAGAGATGGAGGATGGAGGAGAGGAGAAACTACCTCTTCAGGAGAGACCAGAAAAGAAAGGAGCTCAGGCTGGAAGCAGAAGGAAGAGCCACTTGCCTCTGCAGAAGGAGGGGAGAGTGTGCAGGGCTTGTCTCTTAAAGGGACAGAACAGACCATGACATGGAGCCCACAGACTGGCCAACCCAACCTCCTCAGAAAGTTCTGGCCCAGTGAGAGACCCTGTCTCAAAGAACAAGGCAGGACCAGTGAGGTGGCTCAGCAGGCAAAGACACTTACTACCGGGCCTCAGCCTGAGATTATTCTCTGGGACATGCATGGTGGAAGAAGAGACTCAACTCTAGCAACATGTCCTCTGACCTTTACATGTGAGTGCCTTGGTACACACACACACACACACACACACACACACTTATTTTAAAAACTTTTAAGACTTATTTTAAATTATGTAGATAGATAGATAGATAGATAGATAGATAGATAGATAGATAGATAGAGATAAAGATCTGCATCTGTGTGAATGTGTGCATCTGAATGCAGGTGCCCAAAGAGGCCAGAGAGGACTGGAGTTACAGGCAGTTGTGAACCCCTGTGCTTTGTGCTTGTTGGGAACCAAACCTGATCCTCTGTAAGAGTAGCAAGTGCTCTTAAATCCTGAACCACATCTCCAGCCCCACAATAAATAAATAGATAGATAGATAGATAGATAGATAGATAGATAGATAGATAGATAGATATTTTTTTAAAGAAATAGATATATTTTTTTTATTGAGAAAAGGAAAAAAAGTATCCGCTTCCTCCCAGCCTCCCCTTTCCCTCCCCCTTCTCTCACCCCTCTCCCCCTCCCCCAAACTCCTCTCCCCCTCCCTCTCCAGTCCATAGAGCAGTCAGGTTTCCCTGCCCTGTGGAAAGACCAAGGTCCGCACCACTCTGTCCATGTCTAGGAAGGTGAACAACCAGACTGGCTAGGCTCCCACAAAGCCAGAACATGAAGTAGGGTCAAAGCCCCGTGCCAATGTCCTTGGCTTCTCATCAGCCCTCATTGTTCGCCATGTTCAGAGAGTCCGGTTTTATCCCATGCTTTTTCAGTCACAGTCCAGCTGGCCTTGGTGAGCTCCCACTAGATCAGCCCCCTTGTCTCAGTGGGTGGGTGCGCCCCTCGTGGTCCTGACTTCCTTGCTCATCTTCTCCCTCCTTCTGCTCCTCATGTTCAACTATGTTCATAGCAGTATTATTTGTAATAGCCAGAACCTGGAAACAACCTAGATGCCCTTCAATGGAAGAATGGATGAAGAAAGTATGGAATATATACACATTAGAGTACTACGCGGCGGTAAAAAACAATGACTTCTTGAATTTTGCATGCAAATGGATGGAAATAGAAAACACTATCCTGAGTCAGGTATCCCAGACCCAAAAAAATAAATAAATATTAAAGAACAGAAAGAATTAATTCTTAAAAGAAAGATGGCTGAC
Organism: Microtus pennsylvanicus; assembly: GCF_037038515.1. NCBI lineage: Eukaryota > Metazoa > Chordata > Mammalia > Rodentia > Cricetidae > Microtus > Microtus pennsylvanicus. Next base: position 10,034,719 of record NC_134581.1, on the reverse strand, counting down.
CTAAGGAATACCTGAGGTTGGCCTCCAGCTTTCACACGCATGGGCACATATGTGCATTCTCCACACTTACATACACATTATGCACATGAACACACTGAACCAGGGGCCGGGAACCATCACTAGGTATCCCACAGCCATCTCACCCTGAGACTCCTCAGGTGGGAGGACACAGAATAGCATCTTAGAGTCTGAGCAAGCAGGTCTCTGAGCCACCACCCTCAGGGTCAAGCTTGAAAGGGAACAGCACCCCGGAGCTCCCCTCACGGTGTTGGCTCAGAAGTAGTCAATGTGAGTTGACTTTGTGGATAGACCAGGGCCACCTTCAGGTTCAAGTGGACTGGGCACAGAATGGAGAGAGGAGGGAGGCTTCCCACCCACCTAGAGCACAGCAAGGAGAAAGCCTTGAGTATCCAGCCCGGTGACATCATCTGAAGCCACGGGGAGACCAGGAGAAGTCTAAACATTTCCTAAGTCTCAAGACTGCAAAAGATCTGAGTAAGATGTGGGCGTGTGGGCTGTGGAGATGGCTCAGTTGGTAAAATGCTCAGCATGCAAGCCGTAGAATCTGGGTTTCATCCCCAGAAAATAAAAAAGCCAGGCATGGTAGCCCAACCCCTTATCCCCAGTAATGGGTGGATTCCGGGGACTCTGCAGCCAACCAGCCTGCTTGGCAAGCTCCAAGACTGTCTCAATAAACGACAGCAAAGATGGATGGAACCCTAGGCTGCCCTCCACTATCCACATGCCGAGGCACACACAGACACATGCCCACAATGGACCTGGGGAAGGCCCGGCTTTGAGAGTGGATCTGTTCAGTAACACAGCAGGTCGTGACATCAGCAAATGACAAAAGTCAAAGTCACCCTTTCAAAACCACAAGGACTTTAGAGGATCATCAAGTTCCCACCTTCAGAAGGACTGGAGGCACAAAAGAGAAACTGAGTTCAGCTGTAGACAGCAGTTTGGCACTGATACCCACACGTCTCTGGTCACACCTTTGGGTGGGAACCGCCCTCCTGCCAGCAGCAACTGTTCTCTCTCTTCTGCTCTTCTTAATGGGTGTTTTCCTCAGCCCAAGTCAGCAGCCTCCCCACACACAGCGTTTCCCACACTATTTTGCTTGAACCCATGTGCTAATTGCTGATCCTGTCTATTGCTGTTTCTTCCTCGGGCTGAGCTTTGGGTTGGATGCTTCTTTTGCAGGCCAGATTCCCTTGTATTTGTAAACATCTCTCTCCTTCTCTTTCTCCTCGTTCTCCCTCTCTTCCCCTCCACAGCAACTCCTTGGTTGGCCCTGAATTGGACAAATTGCATCATTGAGAACCTGCCAGGGATGGTGAATCTGCATTGTTAAAAATTTGCCTAAGAAAAAAAAAATTTGCCTAAGAAAAAAAAATTTGCGTGGTGGCGCACGCCTTTAATCCCAGCACTCGGGAGGCAGAGGCAGGCAGATCTCTGTGAGTTCGAGACCAGCCTGGTCTACAAGAGCTAGTTCCAGGACAGGCTCCAAAGCTACAGAGAAACCCTGTCTCGAAAAACCAAAAAAAAAAAAAAAATTTGCCTAAATTTAGGGTCACCATGGAAACACAACTCTGGGTGTGTCTGTGAGAGTGTTTTCAGGGAGGCTTATCTGAGGAAGAAAGACCCCCTCACCCTGAGTGTGGGCTGTACCATCTCATGAGCTGGAGCTCCAAACTGGGTAAGAAGGACTCAATGTTCATCCCTGGTTCCTGACTGTGGATGCCTGTGACCAGCTCCCGCATGCAGGTTGTCTCACCACCTCAGGAGCTGTGGTGTCTCCCCCAACCATGGTGGACTGCACCCTCAGACTGCGAGAGACTATAAACCCTTCCTCGCTTGTGTCGGTTATTTTGACATAGCAAAAGAAAGTAACCAACACAGCGTCCTAGCCAGAAAACTTCACAGTAGGCACACCCTCCTCTAGCTCCTAAAGAGATAGCTCCTCTCTTCCTCACACAGCTACTCCTTATATGCCTGTAGTGCCTGCTCTTGGGAGGCTGAGGCAGGAGGATCACCTGCAGTTCAAGAACAGAGTTAAGTGCAAGGTCAGCCTGAGTTGTTGCATCATTGAGAACCTGTCTCAAAAATCAAAACCAGGGGTTGATGAGATGGCTCAGCAGGGAAAGAGGCTTGCTGCAAAGACTAATGACCTGAGTTCGATTCCCAGTTCCCACATGGTTAAGGGAGAGAGCTGTCCTCTGACCTCTGCATGTGCTCCATGACACGGGTGTCCCGCAAAAAATAGATATAATTTAAATTTTTTAAAATTAAAAAAATTAAGAAAAATTTAAAAATTAAAAAAAACAAAAACAGGTGTGTGCCGTGCACCGCGCCCCCATGTCTGCGCTCTGTGCCCTGGCACCCAGTTCGTGAGCTTCGGGTAAGGGGGCTGGAGGTTAAAATACACAGACACACACAGACAGAGAGACAATGACACGGGTCATCCTTGAATTCCCCATGAATGCCCCCTTTATTGTGTTCAGGGGCAGATTATATAGAGATAGCCACACCCAAGCCAAACCCACCAGAAACCACTCTCCTGCCATCAGGAACTCCTGAAGATCTCGTGCTCAGAGCAGCTGTAGGCACTCAGATCAGGGGGTTACAAGAAATTCAGGATCTGGGGTCTCACTGCTCCCTACAGGCATGCACAACCCCAAAGCACAGCTGTCTTTTGGGGACACCAGCAACCCCGAGGTGGCACCAGAGTTTGTGCCTGAGGCCACACTGCTCTGAGACAGCTGTCCCTTTGAACTGCAAGCACCACTCCACTGAGCCGAGCCCAACCCAACTCCCAGTCACCATGTTCCTACTGTTGGAGATCCTGTTCCTCCACGTCGCTCTGCGAGTGTTGCTGTTCACCACCATCATCAGCCAATGGCTCGCGGGCAATGGACGCACCACTGATCTCCGGCAGAATTGTACCATGACCTTCTCCGGAGCTGTCCAATGTTGCTCCTCGCCATCAGCGAGCAAATGGCTGCAGTCTGCCCAGGCCTCCATGGTCTCCTGTCTCTGTTCCTGTTCTTCTGCCAGCTCTTCACCCTCACCAAGGGCAGCCACTTTTACATCACCAGATTCTTCCAAATCCTTGCTGGTCTTTGCGTGATGCGTACAGCGGCCATCTACACAGTGAGGCACAGAGAGTGGCAGGCCAACACTGAATACTCCCATGGCTTCGCCTACATCCTGGCCTGGGTGGCCTTTCCCCTGGCCCACCTCAGTGGCATCGTCTACGTAATCCTACAAAAACATGAATAAGGCGCCCAATGCACTGTCCATCTAGGCTCTGAGCATGCATAGGGTACACGGGGAGGGAGGAAAGAAACTAGAAATCAAACCCAACAAACCAAAAGAGCTAGCCCCAAAGCTCAACTCAAGTCAAACTAAACAGAACGTGATTGAGTGAGGATTGCTGTCAATTTAAGGTGTATAGAATACCTATGGTTTATAAAACCTATTTATAACACTTTTTACATATATGTACATAGGATTGTTTGCTTTTTATGTTGACTGTCAGCCTCGTGTTGAATCTTAAAGAACTTCACATCTTAACACTATAACCAAGCTCAGTATCTTTTTTGTTTTTGTTTTTATCATTTGTTTTGCTCAGACATAAAAATCTCCCATGTGGCCCTTTTCATCTAAAATCAGATACCTCCCTCCCACTCAGCCTCAAAGTGTGCGGACAAACCCCCAATGGCCAAAGGCCTTCACACTGTGGGTGACCTGGTACATTTCGCAGGAATATCCACTGCCCGAATCGCTGTGTGGAGGAGCCCTACGCACTCACAGACGACACACCCTGACCAGAGCCCTCTGCAAAAACATCCTGGTGGCACTGGGACACTCGTCCTTGTAGGCAGAGTACCGGGGCCACACCTTTCAACGAGAAGTTGGAGACAAGGAGTCTGTGAAGTGGTGCTATAGATTTACCATTCCTCGTTATTACTAATCACTTAAACCACTCACTGGAAACTCGATTAACAGTTTGATGACATAAAGTAGAATAATTGCATGTGATATAAACGGTTCACAACTGCTTTCATACCTAGCTAGGCTGTTGTTATTACTACAATAAATAAATCTCAAAGCCTCCATCACTCCCACAGTTTTCTCACGGTCAGAGTGTCGGGACAAGCGTCTAGACCCCTGGGACTGTGAGTTCCCTGGCTTGCTGGGTCTAGAGTGTTCTGTGCCTCCAAGGACTGTCTGGCAATGACTTACTTGTATTGGCCACCAATTGTAGATGTATATACAGTGCCCTTCTGATGCTAAGACTCTAGACCTTTCTCTCTCTCTCTCTTTCTCTCTCTCTCTCTCTTGGCTTGCTTTTCCTGATTTTATACCAACTGTGTGGACTAGTAAATTATAAAAATACAAAAAGAAAAAGAAAGTAAAAATAAATAATAAAAAACAGCTGGGCAAGGGAGCGCACACCTTTAATCCCAGCACTTGAGAGGCAGAAGCTGGAAGATCTCTGAGTTCACTGCCACCCTACTCTACAAAGTGACAGGACAGCTGGGGCTACGTAGAGAAACACTGTCTCAAAACAAAACAAAACTGCTGGCTACTAACTGGGAAGGGCTCTGCTGAAGGCACACCAGAGACCTGAGACCTTGTGTGGAGATGAGATCCCTTCTGTTGTCCAGAACCAGCTACAGAGGAGACCCTGGTTCTGTGTCTTCTCCCTTTCTGTGTTAACTTTTCTTTTCTTTTTGGTTTTTGAGACAGGATTTCTCTGTGTAACTTCGGAGCCTGGAAATTGGTCTGTAGACCAGGCTGGCCTCGAACTCATAGAGATCCGCCTGCCTCTGCCTGCCGAGTGCTGGGATTAAAGGCATGTGCCACCACCGCCTGGCCTGTGTTAACTTTTCTATCTTCCTCCGATCCTCTGAGGAGCAGCCTGGAAATTCCTTAGACTATGTAATAGTTACTTTTCTCTCGGGGACAAAAAGGCACAGCTTGCAGCTGGAGACGTGGCTCCGAGGTAGCTTGCTGGTCTAGCTCCTAACTACTGGGTTTACAGGTGTACGCCGCCATCCTAAGTCCAGCTTGCCTATTTTGAGCATGTGATATAAAAATGTTGGCGAATGTGTGTGTATACCCACATCTCCGTATGCAATGAAATGCAGCAAAGTTCTGTTGAGCACTGTTAGAAGTTTTTTTCAACAGGTTATTTTTCCTGTTTTATGATTTCATGTGGACATATGATTATGCAAAGACCCGTGCACTCCGTTTCCTTTTGTGTCTTCTGAGCCACGTGAGGGTGCAGCTGAGGATAGAGGGTCTGTCTATAGGCATGAGATTCTTCAACAAATAAAATAAGTTTGGGCCTTATTAATCAGGCATGGTGGATGGCACCTGTAATCTCAGCATGTGGGAGGCTGGGGTAGCAGGGTCTTGAGTTCAAGGCTAGCCTTATCCATTAGTGAGACACTGTCTGAAAAAATAAAAATCGGGAATTTATGGCTTTTAAGTTTATTCTTCTTGATGTTATTTTACAACCTCCCAGAGGTGAAACTCCAGACTCTCAGCTCTCACACTTCTGCTCATATCAAAAGTCTCGATGAAGTAACTTTTTTACCCAAAACCCGCCTCTGCTTCTGGAACAACTGGGTCAGTCTTTGAACCGGGTCACATAAAGTTTTATTAGAAACACACTTGGGGGATTTTGGAACTAGAGGTCTGCGTCTCTGTATACTTAAAGCGAAACTGGGCTTACTAGAGCAGAGGCCTTAGGCAGACAGAGGAAGCGCATTCACGAGGTGAAAAACAACCAGCGAGTGTTTCTTTCACCCATTTCACTACACCTGGACCCGGTGGCTACTGCCGGTGGAGTTAAATACATGGTTCAATATTGTTTCCCTGATCCTCAATTTATTTATTTGTTTGTTTAATTTCTCTCATCCTGTGTAGCCCAGGCTGGCCTTGAACTCAATGTTGTAGGTGCCTATGAACTTGAACTCCTGACCACTGGGCCAGTGAGATGGCTCTGTTGGTAAAGGTGCTGCCAAACCTGATGATCTGAAATTGATACTTGGGACATGGTAGAAGCAGAGAACTGACTTCTGCAAATTATCCTCAGACAGACACACACACACAACAAGTAAATGTAACTGCCTCCACCTCCCCAGTGTTGCGCCTCACAGGCTGTGCCCCCGTGCCCCTTTTATGTAGCAAACCCAGGGCTTCACTGGTGCCAGCTAAGCTACATCCCCAGGCCCCTGAACCCCAATTCTGGAGATCATTAAAGTGACTGTATCTCCTTTTTGAAAGTCTGAAATGAGTCTCAGCTTGTGAAGGCACTGGTGGCTTTCTGGGGCTCTGAGGGGGGAATTTGGAACTGTCAGAAACGTTTAAGCAGTAACACGGCTAAGCCTGCGTTTGATCCCAGGACCCAGCAGAGGGAGGAGAGATGGGACTCCTGCGAGTCCACCCTCGGATTGTCAGTGCACACTGTGGCAAGCGTGTGCTGGCACACCCACTAAATTATAATAAATGTAATTTTTAAAAAACAAATGAAGTGCCGTGAATACAAAAAGGAGTTCATTTTGTTGAGGGAAGATTACAGAATGGCAAGCTGCGTCAGATGGCAAAGTCGTGAGGAAAACACCTCAGGGCTTAGGCAGGTCACCAGGGTCCTGAAGAGTGCAGGAGCAAGGATCCAGTGTGGCAGATGCTCAGGGAATGATGAAGGAAGGATGCCCTGGTGCAAGGACCAGGTGATGCTTGGTGTCGTGTTCGGCCTTCACCTCCCTGGAAACAGCCTGAGACTCTGAAAGCAGCATGCAGGGAACCACACGGCACTCCTCTCAGAAACACCTGTATGGGCATGAGCCGCACCAGTTTGGGCAGTAAGAAAGGTTCACCATGGCCAGGCGGTGGTGGCACACACCTTTAATCCCAGTAGTCAGGAGATAGAGGCAGGCAGATCTGTTAGTTCAGGGTTAGCCTGGTCTACAAGAGCTAGTTCCAGGACAGGCTCCAAAGCTACAGAGAAACCCTGTCTTGAAAAACCAAAAGCATAAAATATAATAAAAAGAAAGAAAGAAAGAAAGAAAGAAAGAAAGAAAGAAAGAAAGAAAGAAAGAAAGAAAGGCTCACCATGATGGGATACAATAGAAGCCTCAGATAAACTTAGGGGAGCTCAAGAGTTGCTGGGATCCTTCAGAGTTGTCCCAGAGCTGGGTGAGGAGAAAAGGCTTGCCTCCATTCATAATGCGGTCACTAGATACAAACTGTCCCCAGAAGATGACCATTCCTGAAGAAATAGTGGCTGAGCTGTCAGCTGTCAATCTCCTAATAAGTAGTAGAGGAAATGCTTCTGACCTGAGCTGGAGTGGAATGGACAGGGGTGGAGTGGACGGGGATGGGGTGGAGTGGACAGGGGTGGAGTGAGTGGGGATGGGGTGGATGGGGACGGAGTGGTCAAGGTGGAGTGGATGAGGGTGGAGTGGACAGGGGTAGAGTGGACGAGGGTGGAGTGGATGGGTGGAGTGGATGACGGTGGGGTGTATGGGGGTAGAGTAGACAGGGCTGGGGAGGACAGGGGTGGAGTGGACAGATATTGAGTGGACAGGAGTGGAGTGGATGGGGGTGGAGTGGACGAGGGTAAAGTAGACAAGTGGACAGGGGTAGAGTGGACAGGGGTGGAGAGGACAGGGGTGGAGTGGACGAGGGTAAAGTAGACAAGGGTGGAGTAGACAGGGGTGGAGTGGACAGGCCTCTGTCCCGTCTTTGAGGCCACTGCAGGATGGTAACTTGCCAGTAACTCCACACAGCTGCCTCCTTTGTGAGTGGGTGGAGACAAGAGGAGACCCCACCATGGTAGAAGGATGGAGCCATGGACCACAATGCAGCGTTGCTCAGTCTTTTGTGTGCTGGGGACAGGCAGCAGATCCTTTACCAGTCACCATGCTTCTGTGTCACGATGCTAAAATGAGCAAAGCTCTGCCAGGAAACAGGAGGCAGCCTCCGGCTGAGAAACTCCCACACCCTCTGCACAAGCTTGGAGCATTCTTGGCATGAGTCCTCTTACTGATTTCTTTCAATCATCTAGAAATATGTTTCATGGGCAAAGCAGTGGTGGCACATGTGTTTAATCCCAGCCCTTGGGAGGCAGAGGCAGGCAGATCTCTGTGAGTTCGAGGTCAGCCTGGTCTACAAGAGGGAGTACCAGGATAGCCAGGGCTATACAAAGAAATCTTGTCTCAGAAAAAAAAAGACATTTCATGGCCCAGATGGGGAAACTGAGGCCAAGGAGAAAAGCAGCAGCATGCTCAGGCTTCCCACGGAGTAAGAGGAGCCTGTCACACTAGGTGCAAATTTTCTGTGTGTGTGTGAAGGTGGGTGTGTGGCAGATATGTGCACACGTGTGTGGATGCAGAGGGCAGTATCAGCTGTCTTCATGAATGGCTCTCCATGTTTTCGTGTGTTTCTTTGTGAGATGGGGTCTCCCCCTGGCCCTGGAGCTTGCAGATCCTGCTAGACTGGGCAGCAAGTCTCCTGCAGTCCCTGCTGCCACCACTTTGGGATGACAAGTACATGCCACCATGCCTGGCTTCTTAAAAACTGTGAGAGTTCTAGGGATGCCACCTGGGTCTTTGTGCACTGCAAGCGTTTTACCACCTGATAGCCACCTTAGGGCCAAAGTTTCCTCTTTTTGTTTGTCTTTGTTGTTGCTGTTTTATACTTGGCTTCTCTGTGTAGCCCTGGCTGTCCTGGAACTAGATTGTGAACCAGATTGTTCTTGAACTCAGAGATCTGCCTGTTTCTGCCTCCCTGTCTCCCAAGTGCTAGGATTAAAGACTTGTGCTACCACTGCACAGCAAGTCAAAGCTTTCTAAGAAAACAAATAAGAGCTACTCCTAAACCAGGCTGTGGTGGCGCACGCTTTTGATCCCAGGACTTGGGAGGCAGAGGCAGGCAGATCTCTGAATTTGAGGCCAGCCTGGTCTACAGAGGGAGTTCCAGGATAGCCAGGGCTACATAGAGAGACCTTGCCTAGAAAAAAACAAAAGGAGAAAAGAAAAGTCTGGACAAAGCCTATATACCCTTCTCCTGCTATCTTTTAGATAGGTGCGGGATGCAAGTACATGTTTATGGGGTACAGTGTGAGAATCCAACATGTGACTACAGTGTGTAATGAATCATATCTGAGGAGGCAAAGACTGATTGCTACATGTCATTTCCTAGAGGGAGAAAGCAAAATTTCACACCTATATACACACAAAGTCAGGAGCCGCTCCAACCTCTATGTGCCCTCACCTCCTAGTGCACAACACAAGGGCTCCTCTTGGCCCATCTGGGCCTTTAGCTTTCCATTTCTCTCTGTCTCTTTCTCTATCTCTCTCGTACACACATGTGCCATGGCACAGATAAGGAGGTTGGAGAACACCTTTTGGGAATCAGTTCTGCTTTCCACCGTGTGGATCCCAGAGATTAAACTCAGGTCACCAAGCTTAGTGGCAAGCACCTTTGCCCGTTGCACCATATGCGCCATCTTGCCAGCCCCCACATGGAGAATTTAACAGTTAACTCATCCATTCTTCTCTTGGATTTACAGCACGTGACTAGACCTCTGGTGGGCCAAGAACTCCAACTCCCACCCATACCAGAAGAGCACACAGAGACACGGTCAGGAACAAAGGCTTAGCGCAGCTGAATACGCGACTTTATTTTGTTTTCCATAAATTTCTCAAATTTTCCTGTTGAAGCTACTCTTCAGAAAATAAACTTCTAGAAATGTGTTCTTAATAAAGGCAGCAGGTGCTACAATGTGCACACTTAACAGAAGCATTATAACCGGGTATCTCTCCAGATTGGCTCTTATTTTGGGAGGGATCTGCTCTCACAAACTATTGGAGTTTTCACTCAATTCTGAGCAGTTAAACTATGGAGCTGGATGTGAGGCTCACATCTATAATCCCAGCACATGAGGACTGGGAAAAGTCAGAGCCAGCTTGGCTACACACTGAATCCTAGGGCAGGTTATGCTCCCGGCGAGGCTGTCTAAAAAACAAAACAAGGGACTGGAGAGATGGCTCAGCAGTTAAGAGCACTGCCTGCTCTTCCAGAGGTCCTGAGTTCAATTCCCAGCATCTACAGGACAGCTCACAGGCATCTGTAACTCCAGTTCCAGGGGGTCCAACACCCTTTTCTGGCCTCTGCAGGCACCAGGTACACATGTGGTACACAGATATACATGCAGGCAAACACCATACATGTAAAATAACTGGGAAGACTTTAAATTAATTGAGTAAAAACAGACTTAGCAAATTATCTTAATGATGTAACATGATAAATTATAACATGATAAATTATTAAAATATTATAAGAGTAACTGTTCTAGCCCCGGCTGTCCAGGAATTCCCTCTGTAGACCAGGCTGGACTCGAACTTGGAGCTCGCCTGCCTTTGCCTCCTGAGATCTGGGATTAAAGGAGTGTGCCACCACCACCCAGCACAACTTTATAATTTAATAGCTATCTTAACACACACTAGTAATGACTTTTTTTGTTTTTGTTTTTTGAGACAGGGTTTTTCTGTAGCTTTGGAGCCTGTCCTGGGAACTAGCTCTTGTATACCAGGCTGGCCTCAAACTCAAAGAAGAGCCTGCCTCTCCCTCCTGAGTGTTGGGATTAAAGGCGTGTGCCACCACCGTCCGGCTCAATAATGACTTTTCTATCCTTATCTCAATAGATATTGTCATACTTTATTAATATACCATCTTCCTTCCTTCCTTCCTTCCTCCTTCCTTCCTTCCTTTTTCCTTCCTTCCTTCCTCCTTCCTTCCTTCCTTCCTTCCTTTCTTCCTTCCTTCCTTCCCTCCTTCCTTCCTTCCTATTTTGTTGATACAAAGTGTCACTGTGTAGCTCTGAGTGGCCTGGACCTCACTCCGTAGACCAAGCTGGGTTCACATTCACAGAGATCCACCTGCCTGTGCCTCCCAAGTACTGGGATTAAAGGTGTGCGCTACCACCACCTGGCTCATAAAGCTTGTGGTTTTTGGTTTTGTTAATGTTTTTGTTTTTCAAAACAGGGTTTCTCTGTATAGCCTTGGCTATCCTGGAACTAAATTCATATACCAGGCTGACCTCAAACTTGGAGATCCTCCTGCCTCTGCCTCCCAATTGCTGGGATAAAAAACACTTGCCACCATGATCACATTAAAAAAGAGAGAGAAAAGCCGGGCGATGGTGGCGCATGCCTTTAATCCCAGCACTTGGGAGGCAGAGGCAGGTGGATCTCTGTGAGTTCGAGACCAGCCTGGTCTACAGAGCTAGTTCCAGGACAGGCTCCAAAGCCACAGAGAAACCCTGTCTTGAAAAACCAAAAAAAAAAAAAAAAAAGAGAGAGAGAGAGAGAGAGAAAGATGAATTTAGGGTACTCAGAAGAGCCTTTCAGAGCTAAACATTGGGGTTTTGCTTGGATTTGGTTTTGGTATTATCCAGGTAATCCTTGAATCTAAGATCCCTTGGTCTCAGCCACAGAGCAGATAAGATTACAAGGGCATTTCACCCCCTACCCTGATTTGAATAACTACCACCTGTCATAATTAAAACATAGATCAGTGCCAGGCCTGGTGGTGCATGCCTTTAATCCCAGCACTCGGGAGGCAAAGGCAGGCAAATCTCTGTGAGTTTGAAGTCAGCCAAAGATACATAGAGAAGCCCTGTCTTGAAAAAACAAAAACAAATATATATATTTGCATATATATATATGCAAGCCAAGCCGCATGTGGATTTTAACAGGTATGTTCTAAATGCCTGTTTCAAGTGGAGACAGGATCATCTGAATGCCTCATCACCTTCATGTATAGCCAGGCATCAATGAACAACCCTCTATAGCAAAAGAACCATGACCTAAAATCCTTATTTCTCTATACATCTGTCTTCATGGAGTACCACTGGAAAAACACCAGGACAACAGCAAGCCAAAGTCATCAAGACAGTTCTACAAAAACTGGAGATTCATTCAAAGGCTCGTTTCCACGGCGGAAGAGTGATTTCCTCCACCCATCAGGGCTCTGGATCTCTCTGGAGAGTCCCCTTCCCAGGGGAGGATGGGAAGAGGGGACATGTCTTCAGTGCAATCTACAAGCCCACTGAAACTGGACAGGCCTCCCCAGGTTCCCCTCTCCCCGTAGGCAGACCTGGTGTGTGAACAAACTCAGAGCAGCTAAACACATTTCGGACTGCACTTCTCCAAGGAAAGAGGAAGAGCCACCTGCAGAGTGAGAAGCCAGCCCTCCATGAGTTTTGCTCGTTTGCTTTCCTCAGACACCTGCTCGGGCACCCTTGCTGAAAACAAGGTGGGCTAGCGCTGGCTGTGGAGAGCTTGTTAATGTCATGCTACCCCGTTCACGTGGCTACAAAGCGTCCCGGAGGTCATGATCCACAGTGGACTGCGTGTAGGAGGAACTGGGGGTGTCGGCTGAGTAGATCTGAAGGAAGTCACAGTATTGGCAGAGCACAAGAGGACCCCGGCACGTTCTGAAGAGATGGGCGATGTACTTTCGGAATTTCTCCCCGAGAAAGAAGTAAATGACGGGGTTGAGGCAGCAGTGGATGAAGGCCACGGTCTCTGTGACCTGGATAGCGAAGTCTAGGCGCCTCTGCAAGGTGCAGTTCTGAAAGACCTCAAGCTCCACCAGGGTCTCTAGGAAAAGCACCACGTTGTACGGCGTCCAGAAGCCGAGGAAGAGGACCACCACAGCAAAGATCATCCTGACTGCCCTGCTCTTCTTCTCATTCTTGCAATGTTGCAGGGTCCGAATGATCATGGAATAACAGAACAGCATGATCCCCAGCGGGATGACCAGCCCCAGGACGTTGATCTCCAGGGAGCCGAGGACCTTCCAGGTGGTCGAGCTGACTGAGTACTTGGTCTTGCAGTACGTGTGATTGTGCTCTGTGTAGCAAGTGCTGAACAAGAGGCCCGGAAGGGAGGCGAACACAGCCACTGACCACGTGACCAAGCTGGTGATGACCCCATAGGTCAGAGTCCTCGCTTTCAAGGAAAACACCGCGTGCACGATGGCCAGGTACCTATCGATGCTCATGAGCATGATGAAGAAGATGCCACTGTAAAAGCTCACCAGGTACATCCATGACACAATCTTGCACAGACCCAATCCAAAAACCCACTGGTCAGCGGCGTAGTAGGCCCAGAACGGGAGCGAAAGAACAAACAGCAGATCTGAGATGGCGAGGTTCAGCAGGTACACGTCGGTCATGGATTTGAGTCTCTTGTACTTGAACAACACCAGAACTACAACAGAGTTTCCAAACAGACCAAACAGAAAGACCAAGGAATAAAGAGGAGGCAGGAAGAGCTCCCCAAAGGCCTTGATACCTTCCTTGGTGCAAGGTTTGGGAATGTTTCCGTCGTAGTAATAACTGTACACGTTTTCATCCTGGGTGGTGGTGTCTGCTACATCCGTGGGTTTCATCTTCAGGATCTATGGGCTCCGGGTACAAGCAGAAGAAGCCAACGAAAAGAACAAATGAGATGCCTGGAAGAATGAAAAGAAATCAAAAGATTGAGTAATGCTAGGAACAGCTGTACATGATGCTGTCCCAAATTGTACACCCTGTCCAGAAGGGACTACAAGGTCAGAGAAAATCACCTCTACCTTGGGAGTCAGCCAGAAGCGTTCACCTCCTGGACTTCTCTCTCTCTCTGCTGGGAAGCTCATTTCCCTCAGGGATAAGTAAGGATTGGACTTCTCCCTCGAGGTGGTACAGTTTAAAATGTTCTCTGGCCAGTGGGATGTCCCAGCAGGTAGAGGCACTTGCCACTGAGGTGAAGGAAGAGACCTGACTCTCAAGAAAGCTGTCTTCTGGCATAAATGCACCCCCCACACACACATACACAATAAATGTAAAAGAATAAAAGGAAGCAGGGCACGGTGACGCTTGCTTTTAATTCCAGCACTCAGGAGGCAGAGACAGAGCTCTGTGAATTTGAGGTCAACCTTGTATACACAGAGGGTTCCAGGCCGGCCAGGGCTAGATAGATAGACCTTGTCTCAAAAATAAACAAGGAGCTAAAGGGGCTGGAGAGGTGACTTAGTGGTTAAGAATTCTGGTTGTGGCCGGGCGGTGGTGGCGGACACCTTTAATCCCAGCACCCAGAGGCAGGCAGATCTCTGTGAGTTCAAGGCCAGCCTGGTCTACAGAGCTAGTTCCAGGACAGCCAGGGTTACACAGAAGAAACCTTTTCAAATAAGTAAACAAAGCATAAAAATGAATAGGTAAAATGGTGGATACAGAGATTAAAACATTTTTTTTTTGCAGTTATTCACACAAAATACTCACCTGAGCATGGCGGGACTAAGCAGCTTTCTGACCCAGGACCAGCCCCCACTTCCTGATCTCTGTCTCTCTGGCACCCTGGCAGTCCCTACTAAATCCTTCTCATTTTGTTCAGGAATTCACATCTAATCCCTCCCCGTGTCTTCATTACTACATGCCTGAATCCTACAGTGCTCCCCTGTATATGTCTGTGTGCCGTGTAGACATACGTGCACACATCATCTCTGCCTGCGTTTATGGGGCCAGAGGGTTTTTCTCTGTCGCCTTCCACCTTCTCTTTTTGAGACACAGTCTCATTTCTGAACCCGAAGCTCTCTGTTCTGGGTAGACAGGCTGGCCAAGGAGCCCCCAGGTGCCCATCTCCACCCTGCAAGGTTAGGGCTACAGGCACGCGCCACCACACCCGGCTTTTGCTTGCCTGCTGGAGATCTGAACTCGGGGCCTTGTGCCCACTGAACCACCTCCCTAGCCCCTGCCCTGGTGTTTCTCAACAAAGATTTTGTTCATTTGTTTTTCTTGGAAAGGCACATTGAAGACTTGCCGCATGGCAGGGTCTCCTGAGAGAAGTCAGTCAGTGACTAACAGCGTTTCACTAGTGAAAATGGAAGGGAGAAACAAAACAGGAACGAGGATAGTCTCGGAAAAGCAAACAAAAAATGGTCAGCCTGGCACAGCGGCTCCTGCCAGCACTTGAGAGGCAGGGGCAGGAAGACCAGAAGTTCAAGGCCAGCCTCAGCCACACAGTGAGTTTGGAGCCAGCCTCAGCCACACAGTGAGTTTGGGGCCAGCCTCGCCCACACAGTGAGTTTGGAGCCAGCCTCACCCACACAGTGAATTTGGGGCCAGCCTCGGACACACAGTGAGTTTGGGGCCAGCCTCGGACACACAGTGAGTCTGGGGCCAGCCTCAGCCACACAGTGAATTTGGGGCCAGCCTCACCCACACAGTGAGTTTGGGGCCAGCCTCGGACACACAGTGAGTCTGGGGCCAGCCTCGGACACACAGTGAATTTGGGGCCAGCCTCAGCCACACAGTGAATTTGGGGCCAGCCTCAGCCACACAGTGAATTTGGGGCCAGCCTCAGCCACACAATGAGTCTGGGGCCAGCCTCAGCCACACAGTGAATTTGGGGCCAGCCTCGCCCACACAGTGAGTTTGGGGCCAGCCTACACCATATCAGACTCTCACAGAGGAGAGAGGCAGAACTGACAGCTCAGCAAATGTAGACACTTGCCATCAAGCCCGAGTCTAATCTCCTGGTGCCACAAGGTAGAAGAAAACAGTCCTCTGTAGCAGATCATTCTCTGCGCTCCACACAAGCACCCTGGCAAGCGTGTACACACATGTAAACATGTACACACCATATATAAGTAAATGTAATCAAATAATCTCTTTTTTATTTTTTTAATTATTTATTTTAGTTACCTGTATGTGGGTATGTGCACATGAATGCCGGTGCCCACAGAGGTCAGAGGTGTGAGACTCCCCTGGAGCTGGTGTGACAGGCAGTTGTGAGCCACCTCATGTGAGTGGTAGGAATTGAACTCAGGACCTCAGGAATAGCAGTGTGTGCTCTGAACCACTGAGCCATCTCCCCAGCCCTCAAATACATCTTAAAAGAAAAGTAATACATAAGTAAATAACTTGCTTACAGTTCTGTAATCCCACGTGTGTGGCATTGCTTGACTTGTTAGTAGAAGCAGAAAGTTAGCAATCCTAGGGAAAGTTTCAGGTTTGGGGGCAGAGCCGAGTCTACGTGAAAGCCTGGCTAAGGAAGCCTTGGGAGGCACGCAAGCAGGTAGAAAGTGCAAACACTCCAGGATCTAGGCCAGCGAACACCAACAAGAACAGAAGCCTGAGTGTGGGGTTGGAGGAACGGCTCAGCGACTAAGATCACTTGCTGCTCTTGCAGAGGACCCGGGTTCAATTCCTAGCATCCACAGGGTGGCTCACAGTCAGCTATAACCCCAATTCCAGGAGATCCAAAGCCCTCATCTTATGACTTCCATAGGCACAGGCACACTTATGGGGCACTTACACATAGGCAGGCAAAACACTCTTACATAGAAAATAAATCTTAAAAAATAAATAAACACCTGGATGTTGGGCTGGAGCAGGTACCTGTTCATGCTGTTCATACACCTGCAATAAGATAGCCACAGAGCCCACAAATGTCCCATCTCCACTTACCTTGCTCTTTTGAGTGTGGTCCTGGAGACGGTCTGTGAGGCAATACCAGGATCCCTAAAGCAGCTCAGGTACTTTGAAGGGTTTGTGACTTCCTGTGACATACCAGCTCTTCCCTTACCCATATGAGGCTTCGTAACAAAAGGAAGAAGTAAAAAGAAAAGAGAGAAAAAAACCCCTGTGTGACTCATTTCCCCAAACTCAAAGGTAGGGTGGTATGGTTCGTTCTGTGGGAAGGGAGAAAAATGAAAAGAAAAGCTGGGTGCAGTGCGCATGCCTATAATCCCAGCACTTTGGAGGTGGAGGCAGGAGGTTTAGGAGCCCAAGGTTATCCTTGGACACATAGCACATTTAAGGCTAACCTGAGCTACATGTGATCATGCCTCAAAACAGAAGGGAAAGGAGGGAGGGAGAGAGGGAAGGGAGAGAGGGAGGAAAGGAGGGGGGATAAAAAGAAAATATTCTAAAGCTTTTTTCATTTTTCTACTTTTAAAGCTTTTTAAATTTTAAAATGTATTTCTGGTGACTTAGGGAGGTAGAGAATTGACAGTGTGATCAAGGTCCCCAGTGCCACACAGAGAATGCCTGGGCGGTGGTGACACACGTCTTTAATCCCAGCACTCAGGAGGCAGAGGCAGAAGGATCTCTGTGAGTTCGAGGCCAGCCTGGTCTACAAGAGCTAGTTCCAGGACTATTATTTCCCTCTTGCAAATATGCAAGGCAAACAGGAAAACCTGGAAAGCAGAGTCAGGTGGCTCTCTGTGAGTTCAAGGCCGGTGTCATCTACATAGTAAGTTCCAGGAGAGCTAGGGCTGCAGAGAGAGATTATATTTCAAAAATAACAAATATATATATGTATCCATATATATTTAAATGCCAGACAGACACTCGACTGTGTGATGCTCTCCAAATGACTCGGCCTAAATCCCCAGATACTTCCCAGATCTGCCATGGCCAGAGCAAGAAGCGGGGAGCGTCTCAGGGCAAAAGGCACTCACACATACATAGAGTAGGGGGAAGTTGATCTAACTGTGTCTGTCTGACCTGGAAGGTGCCTTTAATTTAATAAGGAGGCTGGTTGTCCTGGATAAGGGGTCAGGCTGTAGTGATAACTCTGATTCCAGAGGATCCGACGCCTCCTCCTGGCCTCTGCAAGCAGGTGCAACACAGATACACATGGAGGCAAACTACCCATCCACGAAAGAAGTAGACAGAGAAATGGTTGAGCCTGCCATGTCCCCCTTAGCCATTCCTGGGTCCCAGCTGCTGCTTCAGTGAACCGTGAGTTGCTCTTGAGACCAAGGGCCGCTTGCGGCCTTTGAGATGGAGCAGTTATTAGCCCAGAGGTAGCCAGCAGTCAGGGCGGTAAGTAAACCATAGTCCGGAGAACACTAGTCAGGCTCCATGGCTCCATCACTGAGTGCACTGGCTGTGCTTCCGGAGAACCCGGGATGGGTTCTCAGTACCCAAGTGCCTGTAACTCCAGTTCTACAAGTGGTACACTTACATACATGCAGGCAAAACCCTCATACACGTACAATGAAAATAAATGATTTTTTTTTCAGGGGCAGGGGTTCTGGAGTTTGAGACAAGGCCTCACCATGTAGCCTTGGCTACCCTAAAATTGTCTTGCCTGCAGAAGCAATACAAGTACTGGGATTAAAGGCATGTTCCCCTAAACCTGACGAAAACAAATCTTAAAAACCAACGGTAATAATAAATTAAAAATCAAAAATATGATTGAATAGGTAACCAGGATGCATTTTGTGTACATGAATGAAATTTTTTTTCACTATGTCCAGATCACATGTGAAGAAATAGGATACAAGAGCTAGTGCCAGGACAGGCTCCAAAGCCACAGAGAAACCCTGTCTCGAAAAACCAAAAAAAAAAAAAAAAAAAAAAGAAAAGAAAAAGAAAAAAAAAAGAAATAGGAAACCACAGGGCAGAAGGCCAGAGTATGCCCAAGCCAGAGGGGCACACTTAGGCCTACGATCTTGCTCTTGACGTTTTCACAGCCGCTTTAGGCTTGATTTCCAAGAAAGGAGCCCATGAAAGGAACAAAACTCAATGAAAAGCCTGCCCAGACACCACCACGCCAGGCCTGTGTCCGGCATGGAGCTGTAGCGCCCCCTTGAGGACCAAGTCTGAATCAAACACCAAAGACAAAATAATTCAGGCTACCGGTGGGAGCAGCATATCTGAACTAGGAAGCCCACCCCCTCAGGCCTCCTGGTGACCCTTGGGATTCTGCGGCGGAACCATAGTGGCTTAGTCCGGTGGCTAAACAGCCAGAAACAGCTAGAAGCGAGAGAAATCTGCCAGGCAAGGCTGACAGAGAGAGCTAGAAAAGCAGGTAGGGAGGACTTCCAGGTGAGGTTAGTTAGGCGCCTGTTGATTGGCTGACCGGAGTAACTCAGCACAGGGGCTAACCCCAGCTGACTACACCTGGGGGATGGTGGGGGTGGGTGGCTGGAGGAAGGGCTGCTCACAGTGGCACCAGAGCAAGAGGACCTGCCTAAGGGAGAGATTTGGAAAGTGTGTTTTGCTGCTGAGAGGGGAACTGACTGGATCAAGCCAGGGACTCAAAACTGAGTCCAAACTGGACATGATGACACACACCTATAATCTGACACTTGGGAAGTAGAGACGTGGGGCGGTGGGGGGGGGGGGGGGATGATGGGGACAGGGACGAACTACAGGAGTCCAAGGTCATCCTCAACCAGATGTACTAATTCCAGCTAGTGAGATCCAGTCTCAAGAACAAAGAAAACGACAAGTAAAAATAGAAACTTTGTAAATGAAAAGCTTAGTAAGTCGAATAAAATACCTAATGAGAGGCTGAAGAGGTGGCTCAGCTGTTAGCAACATTTATTGCCTTTAAGGACACAGGTTCGGTTCTCAGCACTCCCATGGTGGTTACCAACCGTCTGTAACTCTAGCCACACAGATGGTGCCAGCCACACATGAACAATACGTATCTGCACAGAATAAATCAATCTATTTTTTTTATTTGAAAGGGTTTTTTTTTTCATTTTACATACCAATCACAGTTCCCTTCCCCTCCCCTCCTCCATCTAATTTTTTTTTTTTTTAAACAGGTCGCTCTGACTGTGCTGGAACTCAATATGTAGATCAGGCTGGCTTCAAACTAACAGAGATCCTCTTGCCTCTGCCACCCAAGTGCTGAGATGAAAAGCAGATGCTTTAAGTGGGGGGAATGAATGCAATGAAAAGCTGATACCAGCCGTGGAGCTAGAGACTGGGAAAGTAGGGACAGCATGGGAACAAAGTCATAGAGATTTCAGGGGAGAGTCAACGCAACGCACTCAAGTCATGACAGCATTTGTTCTATTGGACAGATGCAATGAAGGCTGAGGATCATCGCGTAGCCTCAGCTCGAGTCTAATCCTTGGATGGGGAAAGGCGGAGACAGGGTGACAGATCTTTTTTGTTTGGTTAATTTCTGGTTTGTTTGTGTTTTTGAGGTTTCTCTGTGTAGCCCTGGCTGTCCTCAAACTCACAGATCTCCCTCCCTCTGCCTCCGGAGCGCTGGGATGGAGACTGAGGCTCCTCTGTCCAGGTGGCTGCTGGGAGAAGCAGGAGCCGGAAGGGCTGCCAGGAGGCACAGGGAAGATGGCCTCCCTTTGTGCTGGGTCCCCTCATTTCCAGGGTGCTCCAGGGTCATACTCTTCATTGAGCCACATGGGCTTCGACCTGAGCTCTGAGAACTTTCCCGATGGGATGATCTGGGCATCATTCCAGATCATATCACCGAGAACTCAGCCCTTGCCCCCGGAGGAAGGCGTCTGGGGCCAGTTAATGGATGTCCCTGAGCCTCCTTTGTGTGAGATACAGACGAGGACTCTGGCCCACTCCTCCTCACAGGTTCCCCTCAGCACACTGGGCTCTTCCCGGCTCTGACAAAGGTTGGGTTGGCCCTTCAGCCCCAAATTGGCTGTAGAAACTATAGGGGCCAGCAGATGGCAGCATTTCCCACTTTTCAACGATGTCATTAAGGAAGTAATTCCAGCATTCTGGAGGCAGAGGCGGGCAAATCTCTGGGGGATTCAAATCCGGTCTGGTCTAACTAGTAAAACCCTATCTCAAGAACAAACTTTTGTTGTTGTTTTTGGTTTTTGTTTGTTTGTTTTTGCTTTTTAAAGACAGGGTTTCTCTGTAGCATTGAAGTCTGTCCTGGAACTCGCTCTGTAGACCAGGCTGGCCTAGAACTCAGAGATCCAGAGATCCGCCTGCCTCTGCCTCCCAAGTGCTGAGATTAAAGGTGTGCGCCACCACTGCCCGGCAAGAAGTGTTCTGTATGTATGTATGTATGTATGTGAGGTAGCATGCACTAGCCAGGGTCCATGTGTAGGGGTCAGAGGACAACTTCTGGGGGATCCTTCTCTCCTCTCACCACGTGCATCCAGAAATTAAACTTAGGTTGTCTGGCTTGGCGGCAGCACTTTTACCTGTGGGGCCATCTTGCCGCCGCCCTCTCTACTTTTCTTCACTGCCGAGGCAGCGCTCCGCGGTAAAGTACATGGCTTGCAGGCTCTGGTCTCTGGGTTCTATTCACACCAGGAAGAAAATAGTGCTCCGTATTTATGACCCCTGTTTCCTTGCCTCTCGTCATTATCTCCTCGACTCCATGAATTCCTGGCTTCAGAGATGACTCAGCAGTTAAGAGCACTTGCTGTTCTTCCAGAGGACCTGGGCTGGGCTCCAGCACCCATGATAGGGAACTCACAGCTGCGGCTAACTTCAGCTCTGGGTGTGTGTGTGTGTGTGTGTGTGTGTGTGTGTGTGTGTGTGTGTGTGTGTGTGTGTAATCCAATTCCCTCTTCTGGCCTCCATGACTTTTTCTTAAAGATGATTCCTGGTAGGGAGGAGTCCCCCTGTACCCTCAGCACGGCAGGATCTTGAGTCAGAGCTACACAAGGATACCCCGTCTCAAAGATTGCCTGATGGAAGTGAAGTGTGTAGGCTCCCTGCTGGAGCCAAGCCAGACCATTGTTTCACAGCCAGGCACCCCACATTGTCACTATGCCTACCACCCCCCACTTGGCAATGAAAGAGATGCCAGTGACCATCCTTTTCTTTTCTTTTTGGTTTTTTAAGACACGATTTTTCTGTAGCTCTGCAATCTGTCCTGGAACTCACTCCGTAGACCAGGGTAGCTTTGAGCTCAGAGATCCACCTGTCTCTGCTTCCTCAGTACTGGGATTGAAGGTGTGCGCCACCACCGCTCAGCTACGCTCAGCTACCGGTGATCATCTTCAGAGAATGTTACAGATTGGAATGGATGAACTCTTTATCACAGCAAGCCAGGGCAGGGTTTAGTAGCTTGGGCCAAGTCTTGTTTGTGGTTTACTTAGAAGATAAGGCATTTAAACCCCAAATGAGATAGGTTTAACACATAGTCAGAGGCTACGGGACCTGAAAGCTGGGTTTATGCATTAAGGCCACAAGTGGGTGATATATTTACAGTGAGAATCTCCCTCGATTCTGCAGAATGGGATAGACAGGTCAGGAACACAGCTGGAATCAAGTCTTTTCTAGCCTAAGTCAAATCACTGACCTATGAATTAGAACAGAATCTTCCAACTGGATCTTCAACTCCACCTGGTCCCTACCTGCTCTCAGGATGTCTCTCCAGGAGCTCCCCCCCAACACACACACACATACCTGTCTGTGGTCTCTCCTTCAGGCCTGCCTCTACCTTTTCACCACCACACTGGGCTCCTGTACCTGACATGGACCACCCTGTTCTGGAATTACTCCATACCTTGAAGCCAACATGCTAAGCAGTTTAAGCTCCAAAAAGCTTGCTCTTCAGAACCCTATGGGCTACTGGTGCCAAATGAGGTGCCCCCCCCCCCATTGCTGTCATGCAATGAACTCATTTCACTCTTTCTAGGATCCTCTCTCCTGATCCAGTCTTCTCCAGGCCACAGCCTCAGCAGAGGGCTTTAGTCAGTCCTTGGCTTGGATCCTGTGTGTTCTGGGCTAAGCTATGACTAGTGTCCTGGAGGATGGATGTGAAAACAGAGATGAGGAACAGCCATGTGAAAGTCTAAAATAAAACACTGTGTGTGGCCACTGGGATAAAGAATTGAAATAATAACAGAAACCCAGCAAACTACTCCACCCAAGAAGAAGAAATTGTTGTTGGGCCACCTGTCCAAGCTAGCACTCAGGAGTGCTAATGGGGCATAATGCAATCAATCACATTACAGGACCCAAGAGTCAAGTGTAAATAAAACACCCAACTACAGCACTGCGCAGTGGCTTCTTCATCACAATGTCACACCTCCAAAGGGCTCTTTCCAAAGTTTCTTCCGGGAATGTCTGTTTTCACATTGGGAGGGAGAACATGTAGAATTACCACCTGGGAAGTTGAGGCAGGAAGATCGAGAGTCCAGGGCAGGGACTCCGACCCCCTCTTCTGGCTTCCTCAGACACCAGGCATGCACGTGGTACAGATGTGTGTGTGTCCCATTCTGTAATCCCAGCAACAAGAAAACAAGGGTTCCAGCCTCTCCCCATATCCATGTAAAATACTTGGTTTATATGTATTACTGGGTGTTCACTTTTAATTAGGGGCTTGCTACCTGGTGTCATCAATTCAGCCCTTCAGCTCACTGGGCCAGAGACAGTGGAATCACATGGAACTAAACTTTTTATCATTAAAAAAAAATCATACACAAAACAGTATGTGGGGGCACACATGCCACGGCACTTCTGTGGGCCAGGAAAACTTCTATCCCATGGGTCCCAGGAACCAATCCCAGCATTCATCAGGCTTGGTGGCAATCACCTTAACCTGTGAGCCTATGAATATCTTTCGAAATGCCTCCTCCAACCCATCTCCGGGAACCTCCCACTGTGCCCAGTCATGGATGGCAGGGAAATAACCAGACCGGAAGGAGACAGTGAAGGAAGAGGGAAGAACCAGAAAGGGCACAGGCTCAGAGCCCGTCCACGAGGCTCTCCAGAAATGCAGGTGTTCTTTATTTTGGCCACATTAGGCAAGTGGCAAATGGCAACAAATTTTAGGAAAAATGCAGAATTCTGTCATATGGGTGATCTCCAGTCCCTGCTTTGAGAAACACAATCAGGCTAAGACTTAGCTCTACTAAGTAAATCCCAAATACACCTTAGAACATGTAGGGCTTGGCTTAAATCTTTAAAAAGTACTTCCTATGCACGGGCATTTTACCTCCATGTAGGTCTGTGTAGCACGGGTGTGCCAGGTGCCCAGAAGAGGGCACTGGATCCTCTGGAGTTGGGAATCCAGCCTGGGTCCTCTGCCCCCCAAGCAGGAACTGTCAGGAGGGAGTCGCTCACCCTCCTGGGGCCGCAGCTTAGCTCTCAAATGGACCCTCCCCATCACTGCAGGTGGATAAAAGGCCAGTACCCACCAGAAAGGGAAAAAAAGAAGGCAGTGGCAGCTGGTGAGTCGTACTCTCCCCTCTGGAGAGACATCTGTTGCCCTCCTCCTTTGGGAGTATGAAGGATGGGGTATAAAGCCTGCTTTTTGTTTTAATTTAAATACGGACTCACATAGCCGTGGGGTGTGGGCATGTCACGGTGTGAATGTGGAGGTCAGAGGACAAATTGTACGAGTTGGTTCTCTGGCTCTACCACCGAGTCATGGGGACCGAACTTGAGTTCTCGGGCTTGGTGGCAAGCATCTTTACCAGCTGAGCCGCCTGCCTGCCTCTAGCCTGTTGTTCTGTTTTCTTTATTTAAAACAATAAACTACCGACACCCAGTTCAGCACATGTGCCCATGCAGTCCTGGGGCAGCCACACCAGGGAGGCATCCTCCTGCCCCCTCCACCAAGGAGGTACACCCACCCATACCTAATCCAGATGGAAAGATCACACAGACACGTTTCACAGGAAGACCCTCTTTATTTGATTAAACAAAAATAAAATAAGCTGCATAGGAACAATTTTAAAGTCCATAGAGACACCGGCTTTGTTTTAAGGCTGCAGTAGCTGATACGTCGCCTTGCTACTTCCCCAGCCTTCTCTGTGGACCACAGAGATACATTCAGAAGCCTGTGAGCTCACAGGAGGTTTGGAACGCTGCTCCACTGGCTCGTCACCTGTTCATTGCCCATCATGCCTGCGGCTGGCAATAATAACATTTAAGGTTTTAAAAGGTAAAAGTCCAAAAGCAGGGGAAGGGACTTGCTCCCCCCTAAAAAATTTTAATTAAAAAAAAAAAGTTTTTTGCTTTGAGGTTTGGGGATAGTTCCCCTAATGACCCACTGCCTTGATGAGCTCTGAAATGCCACAGCAATTCTAATCGTGGCAGAGGCAGCTGGAGCCCCAGGTGGGCCAGCAGTGAGGGCTCTGGTGCCAGGGGAGGGAAGATGGCAGAGCTCCTTGTTGTGAGAAGAGACAACATCAGGCAACACTCCTCCAAGAATTCCACCCAGATCTGTAACCATTCTTTAAAAACAAAAACAAACAAAAAAAAGGGGGGGAGACCCAACTGAGTCATATATTCTATAGTTACTTAAAAATTAAAGTTTCTTTTCTTCTTTTTTTGGCTGACCAGGCATGAGAGCTAATGGACAGTATTAAACAAGATCCATAAAAACAAAAACCGAACAACCCTCCCACCCACAACTACATGTAACATGCTAGTTAAACACCGCTAAATCACCCACCCTCACCAGCACTGACGTCAAGGGAAAAGACATTTACCATCCTAAAAACAAGAGAGTCCCATAGGTATGAAGAGTCTCCCTCTGGAGGAGGCCAACTACCCAGACTGCTAGAAACATCAAGAACCATTGCAAAGCTGGTCACAGAGAAAAGTAAACGCATTGCTGCCACGAGCGCCAACATTCAGCCAGTGTGCTCTGAGATAGCCTTAAGATACGACCTGAGCTCGTAAGTTAATACAATCATTAAAAGAAGGTCTAAGACCATGCGGATACACAAAAACATTTAGAACCATTGCTGGTTAAATGACGATGGAAAACAGCCCACGAGGCTGGATCTGTTAACCCGTAAGACCAGTTTTAAAAATAGACATTACTGAGGTATTTCTTCATGGTGACATGTTACTCTGGTGGCCTTCAGGATGCTCTCATCCAGGCAGACCCGAAGGCTACCTGTATGTACAGAGGTAGAAGGTTAACAGTACAGCATTTCCTGATAATGTGCTTCTCAAATTTATCAAGTATTTAACAAACAAGAAAAGGGGAGGGGGCACAACAAATGTCAAAGTGTTGCCTTTGGTAGGAAGAACAAATCAAAACAAAGAGCAATACACACGCCACCAGCCACTGTAGAGAGGGCTGCACCAGCCACTGTAGAGAGGGCTGCACCAGGTGGCATCCATCCTGCTGGGTACAGACAGCTACAAATACAATCACAAAGTCAGAGATTCTCATTCCCTTCAAATACCTGGTGCTCCACTAGCCCTTCAGGGTTCACATGGAAAGGGTACGTTTGCAGACACTCCTAACAGGTAAATCAGCTTTCTCTTGAAGAGAAGAGAGACCCAAAGGCCTTTATTCTACTAAAGTTCTCCATTTAGGTCAGAAGCAGTTCCTAATACTGCATACAAACTGGGTTTGTGGCAGGGGAATGCAAGATTGGTTGAGAACTACTTGGATGAATGACTATACTGACCTTATATCTCTTGTTCAAGTTCAAATATTTCTCTACTGGAAGTCAAGTCTGGGATCCTAAAGGCTGTCTTCAAGGCAGTCTGCCCACTACCCACGGGTCCATCCTCTCAAGACCCACCAGGTGCCGACATGAGGTAGACAACTTTGCCAAAAGTGAGGTAGAAAAATCTAATAAACCAAGCAGTGTGGCAATAAGATCTAATAAAACCAACAGGGCACTGTGTCCTGTGACCCTGGCCCAAACGAAGCCCTTGAATATCAGGAGGCTCCAACCCTACCTGATATGCACAGGTGATATGTCAACCTCATTTACAGTCCCAGACTGTCAGAACCTCGGCAGCAGAGGGATGTTCTAAATACGTACATTTTGGCACCAGAGTGAGTGAGCGTGTGTGTGTGTGTGTGTGTGTGTGTGTGTGTGTGTGTGTGTGTGCGTGTGTGCGCGTATACACATATTTCTTAAACAACAGGAAAAACAGGCCTATAAACTTTGGCATACATTTACTACCTACCAGAATACAGCAACCCTAGAACCTCCCAAACCCAAAAGACAACACACACAAACAGTACTGTGCTGCTTGCTGCTTCAAGCCTAAAAGACTTCCCAACTCAAACAACTAAGCTTTGGCTTAACTACAGTGACACAGACTGAGCCATCCACCTCAGAGTACCTGCATCCTGGCAGCTTCTTTGGCCCAACACTAAGTCCCGTTCTGGTTAGGGTACCCTTGTATGTTTCCCCAGATAAGTTAGACTTAAAAAGGGTATTAATTAAGGAGTTCTGTGCACCTGGGGGGCAGCCCAGACAACTGGGCTCCACGCAAAATTTAGAGGAGTCACCTGCCAGCCACAGCAGTACACAGGATTGGAGACCGGCAGGGTAGCTTCATGAACAAACTGAGAGATTCGTGATGATTGTGGAATGTTAAACAGGTGGCAACCAGGGGTTTAATACTCACCAGGGACCTCCCAATGCCCACCTTCTCCAGCCTGCCCCCCTGGAACAGGGCAGATCTCCATGGGGACCACTGCCTGTCTGTCCCTCATCGCTGACAAAAGTCTCCTTTCACTCACAGCACTCAGGACCTGGTCTCTTTCCTGTCGTACCCACGCGTGGCCTCAGAATGGCAGCAGGCGTGCATAGGTATGCACGTGGCGAACTCACACTAGGGTGCACCAAACATGGCTTGCGTCATAAGGAATAGTCCACGTTATAACACGCTCCAAAGTGCTTAGCACCAATTCCCCCACAGGCCAGGAGTAGATCTCAGGTGACCACAAATGGCCACTTGTTTTAAAAACAAAAGCTCTCCAAGTGTGGCCATGTTCTTAGAAGGCAGCCATATTCCATTCTGGATACAAAAAGCTAACGAGCCACATACCTCTAAGGACACTCCCACTTTGCCCTAAGCCTTCACTGGCCTATCTACTTACTACTCTTTAAGACCTGACATTTCAACCCCAAGGTGGAAACCCAGGCTGAGTGATCCAATCCTAAGTATAATATCAAATATTTTTGTCGTAATTCACCCAGAAATTTCCCCACCGTACAGCTGATACTCCTGCCAGGCAAGCTGTGAAAAGAATCAGAAAAAACTGAAACAGCACTGAAAGACAGCTTCTCCCTGGCCACGATTAAAATCGGGTTTCTAAGAATGTTGCCAAGACTCGTCTCTTCGCCTGGAATCTTCGTGAAGGACGTAAAGTCGATTGTGTTGAGTGTTTAGGGGTAGATGTTGGGCAGACTGGGGGAGGAGCCTCCTCCTGGGTATCTGTCCTATAAAAGCCAGTGTAACACTCGGGGGCCACAATAAAGACTAAAGGCGGATGAACTGGGGAAGGATCCACTTATTAAATTTCAAAACAGGAGCTTGTGCCGAGTACGCTCTCCGTGCTCCTTCCTCTCCGCCATCCCAGGAACCTAGAAATGGGGAGTCAGCAGCGGAAGCTACTTTCAGGGTTCCTTGATTGTGTACCACTCTCCCTGATCGCTTCCCCATTTGGGTCGCTCAGAAACCCTGAAATTACAAGTCCTGTGAATGAACACCATAGTCCATACTGGCAAGTTAAACGTCCCAAAGCAATTTGATTGATCCATCACACAACTTCCCATCATCACCTTCTCCTTGGGATGACAGAAAGAAAACTTTTAAAACCAAATCCATTCTGGGCAGAAACTGATCATCTGGTCTGTTTCGGGCAGGAGCTTTCGGTCCTCAGCCAGCGATGCGAGAGCCCCCTTCCGAATCAGATCTGATTTCAGTAGTGAGGAACAGAGGCACGACCAGGTCTTCGTCCTGAGACAGACAGTGACAAAAAGACCCATCCAATCTGTAGTTTACCACAAAACAGTTCCTACGTGGCACGGGAGCCACCCCCCCCCACGTTTCTATTCTTTGGTACAGGTTTTTAAAAGGATATATATTGTGTCCTGCACTTTGGGTTGGGGAGATTTGGTTTACAAATGCTTTACATTCAAAGGCCTTTGGGGGAGGGAGCGGGGTTCACGTTAACCTTTAGGTCTGACTCCACTCAGGTACAAGGATCCTGAGAAAGAGACCTGAGCCAAGGGGGTGGGGATGGGGTGCTCCTACTTGTCATTCAAACATTCTTCTATATTCCCTGAACTTCCAAAGCAGGAAAAAAATTGTGCTTTTTCAAATAAAAGTTTATCCCTTTGCCTACTACACACTCTTGCAGAACGCTCACTCTTGTGATGGGATCCCCCCCCCAACAGTCCCTGATGTAGGGGTGCCTCACTTCCCCAGCACCCCCAACTTCTGTGGCACCGTGGCCCACATCTGAAAAGCCCCTCTCTGAGAACAAGGTCAACTTATTTGCTTATACCTAAGTCTTTATAAACAACAAAACACAGAAACTTGAGAACACTTTTAACCGAGAGTCCTGAGCTAAACCTATCTTAGAAAGCAAACTGGGAAGAAGTTTCCCTGGGATGTGCATGTATCAAATCCAGCCCCCCTCCCCCCAAGGTGAAGATGGCTTTGAAACACACCCACACACACACACGCACACGCCCTTCCTTAGCAGAAACAAAGACCAGACACCTAAAACACGAATGGTCTGCTTTTCTTGGCGAGCAAGCCACAGCCATCCTAGGGATGAAGATGTTAGATTCTGAGGTAACCCGAGAACAGAGGAAATCTCTGTTGCAGCATGGGGGGAAAAAAATCAAACCAAACAACCTAACCCCACGCATACACAGTATTCTCAAGAACACAAATACACTAGAATTATGAATTTTAAATCCTATCTTTCCAACATCTTATACTTAGTAGTTTTTTTTGGGGGGGGGGGTTCCTTGGCTCAATCTACAAAATGCACCCCACCCTATTCTTCCAGTGCCCTCAAGGTTGCAGAAGTGCTGGCCTGTGCATTCCACACCCTCAAGAGGGAAGGGACTGTGAGCTCCGTGGAGGAGCAGAGGGTTGCTAGAAAGACATGCAAAGATCTGAGGTAGATAGAAATTACCACTTCACAGGCTCAATCCCTGCACAAGAGAATACATTCAACTGTAAAAAAAAAAAATGAAAAGAAAAAAAAAGATGAGGTAGGACTTAAGCAATGTTGTACTTCTGTTTTCTTTAAAAAAATAAAAATAAAAAAGGGGAGAAAAAGAAATATCCCTGAGACAATTTCTTCTTTGTTATTCAAAGAGAGAGAGAGAGAGAGAGAGAGAGAGAGAGAGAGAGAGAGAGAGAGAGACACGCACCACACACACACCCTAAACACAGAAACCCAGAAGATGAGATTAGAAGATGAGGATTCGATTGTTGCCAAAGTCCACCACGACGATCAATCCATCCGGAGTGACCGCGATACCTGAGGGGCGGTCCATCTGCCCAAAGCCACTGCCTTGAGCACCAAACTTGCACAAGAAGTTGCCATTGGCCTCAAACATCTGCACCCGGTGATTTCTGGAATCGGCCACAATGATTCGACCTTCCTGGTCCACAGCTACGCCCTGTGGTCGGAGGAACTGTCCATTGTTGCTGCCCTCTGAGCCCAAGAAGCGTGCTGATTGGCAATCAGGGTGAATGACCAGAAGCCGGTGGTTGTTGAAATCAGTGACGACCAAGTGACCCTCGTGGTTGAAAGCCACGCCCCGTGGAGAGTCAAAGTGCTTCCAGAGAGCCCCCTCGAAGCCATATTTATTCAGGAAGACCCCATCAGGCCCAAACAGCTGGATGCGGTGGTTCCTGGTGTCTGAAACCAGGATCTTGCCCTCAGAATTCACTGCTACATCCCAAGGGTAGTTAAACTGCCCATTCTTGGTTCCTTTCTCACCAAACTTGAGGAGGAACTGGCCCTCAAAGGTAAAGATCTGGATGCGGTGATTGTCTTTGTCGGCCACTACGATCCTGCGGGAGGCATCACAGGCCACCCCGGCTGGCCGGTCAAACTGCCCAGGCCGGGAACCTAGGGTACCAAACTTGTGGTGGAAGGAGCCGCAGGGCTTGAACACCTGGATGCGGTTATTGCTGCGGTCGGCCACGATGATGTAGCCCTCCTTATCCACACTCACGCCCCAGGGCCTGCAAAGCTTGCCCTCGCTGTCGCCCTCGCTGCCGAAGCTCAGCCCGGGGAGCCCGATGCCTACATAGCTGCGGCCGGACTTGACCACTACCTTGAAGGGGCTGTTCTCTATATGCTGGTTGCACAGGGTCACCGACACCAGGTGCTCCCCCTCCAGCTGGGGCCTGTAGCTCACCACGTAAGTCCCATTCTGCTGATCACTCACTTCTGCACCAAACAGGTTGCCATCGGGGCCCAGGACCACAGCTGACATCAGGTCACCTCCCGAGAGGCGAGGCTCACCATCATGGTCATAGCCCACCACAGTGAAGGAGGCTACTTTGCCCTGAAGGGCTCGCTTAATGCCATCTCCTGTGGCCTTCGTGAGTGGGGCAAAGGCCCCGCTGCTGACAAAGCCAAAAGACTTGAGAGCAAGGTACAAGGCCTGGTCGGGGGGTGTGAACATAACTCGATCATCTTCTTGGGGCTGCAGGAGGCTGCGGATGGTCTTGAGCTCCTGCACCTGGGCAAGCATCCGGTCTCGGGCCAGCAGGATATCCAAGGCTCGGCCCTCTTCCAGGACCTGCTGGACGGCACTGACGGTGCTATCCAGCTTATTGAGGTTTTGACGAAGCTTCTCCACCTGCAGGTATAGAGATTTAGCCTTCACCTGCCTTATCTTCTCCACCTGGACAGGGAGACAGAAAACAAGGACAGACTTAGATCCAAGCACAGAGAATGTGTGAGAAACCCACGCTGGACCTGGAGGAATTTAGGCACAAAAACCTAAATTATGCAGAAATAGATTTTATCTGACGAAACAGAATGGGTTTCCCCCTTACTCTTTGCCTTCACATGGTCCCAGTTCCCAGGCCTAAGCAAGTTGTCCCTCACCCCGAGAAGTGACTCAATTTACAGGCCTGCCCTAGCATCAAGATTTTCTCCGGGCTAGGAAAGGCCAATGAAACTTTTCTGAGGTCTAGATTTAAAAATAAGCGAATGTGATTGTTTTAATTATGTGTGAAAGGGCCAGATCAGCTGAAACTGGAAATTACAAACAGTTGTAGCTGCCGTGCGGGCGCTGGTTAATAACTGAACCTGGGTCCTCTGGAAGAACAGCCAGGACACTCAACTGATGAGCCATTATCTCTCCAGCCCTGGATCTCCTGAGTTGGACTAACTGGAGATGACCCACCCAGAAAGCACCGCCACACACATTCATATCTCTCTGCTCTGGAATGTGGGTGTCACGTGACTAGGCGCTTCAAGTCATGTTGCTCTTCTCCATGACAATGGACTATAAAACATAGAATAAACTCTCCTGTCAGGGTATTTTATTGCAAGAACAGAAATGAGAATAGAACACACACACACACACACACACACCAAGCACAATAAAAAAGACGGATGAGGTGGAAGCGTCCACGAAACAAGGAAGTTTATTTAAGAACAGGGATTCTAGGTAAGTAAAAATGAACTCGTAGTACACAGGATGGCATCTTCAAATCCCCCCACCAAAACAAACAAACAAATCACTGTACGGTTGGACACACTAACACCAGCACTTGGGAGAGAGAGGAAGGTGCGTCTCTCTGGGTCTACACAAGTGAGTTCCAGGATGGCAAGGAGGCTATACAGATGCCCCCCCAACTCAAAAAAAAAAAAGAAAAGAAAAGAAAAGAAATAAGTTCTACAGAGAGCTGGTGGGAAAGAAGAACCAAAACAAGGGCCCAGAACTACCACAGAAGTCTTTTCCATCAGGAAATCCAGACATGGATTTGCTGAAGCAGCTCTCATATCCTGACACAGCGTATCAGGGTATGACTGTACTAAGAAGGGGCAGGGGGCTGGAGAGATGACTCACAGGTTAGGACCTACAAGGGTAGGGCCCCAGTTCAGTCCACATGACATCCCTATTGGGAGGCTCACAGCCACCTGTAACCCCAGCTCCAGCCCCATCCTTCTCTTTTGGCCCCTGCACACCTGACCCAGTACCCAGGTCAGGCTGCTCACTAGAAACTCCAGCTCTAGGGCGAACCTATGCTTCCACAGGCACCCACAATCACATACACACACAGCTTTTAAAAATGAAAGTCTTAAACTAATTTTATGGGTCCTTTTTGGGAACTAAGATGCTATCCCTACCATAGTACCAGGTCAAAGCAAGCTACCCAACAGAGGAGGACTCTTGTAAGTCAGTTTTGCAGCCCTGTGTTCAGCACAGCCCAAGAATCATGGTTGAATACCAGCCCATAGGTAGCCATAGGCAACCTTAGCTAGCCGTTTTTCTTGGGTGGGGGAACACACAACCAGAACAGCTAAGATGTTATATGGGTAGGGCGGTGGAAGTCTTCACAGCTGATTTTTATCCGACAGCCCACCCGTGTGCACTCAGAGCTCTTCCTAGCTTTCAAAAGGAAATGGGGAGACACACACACAGACACACACACACACAAACCCTCCCAAACAGAGGCTTTCCAAACTGGGTCAGGAAGTCCAGCCAGTCAGGACACCAAAAAAATAAGGGCTGTTTCCTCCCCACCCCTCTGCTAACGAGAGTTTTGACTGTCTCCCTCTTGTCTGCCTCCTTTCCAGGGCAAGCAACAGAAAACCTGAGCCCTGCTCCATCCTGGCTACTGGGCTCTTCTGAAAGGGTTTCTTGTTTTGCTATGTGAGTGACACCTAGCATTCCAAGGACGCCTCCTTCCCAGCTTAGAGCCCGGGCCTCAGATCTGAGATGAGGCTAGACTCGGGGAACCCGCTGGGGTGGGGACATGCGACGTGCACCTCCTTACCTTCCATAACAGCTCGCACTCACGCTCTTCCAGGGCCTTCTTATGGCGGGCTGTCACAGCCTTGACCTCTGCCTGGACCACCTTCGCCTTCATCTCCACCTGCTCAGCCACCGTCTGGGCCTGCTCAATGCTCAGCTGTAAAAGCAAACAGAACCTTTAGGTGCTGGAAGGAACCTCGCCTCTCACCCAGGACCGAGCTTCGGTCAGGCCCACGGGACTTATGCTAGGACGACGTTGCTGGCACCTGCTGAGGTGTAACTGATTTGCTGGCGAGAGCTGGGTCTGTGTCTCGGAAGTGGCACCTCCACTGAGTACAGACTATGATGGGAAGCTGATAACAGAGCAGCCATGGTAGGTGGGTTTGTGCGGACACTGGGAAGGACCGTCAGGTAAAAAACCTACAGCTCTGGGCTCTCTACAGACTTCAGACTTCTTGGGCTTCCTTCCTGAACCTGAAGGAAATCTTGCAAACCAGGGAAGTCCGTGACGGGGAGACGACGACGGTTAGTGGCTTCTCCACACATTTACATCGGTTGTCAGTAATCCCCCTAACCCAACAGGAAGCAACACAATTGCACACTCTGGGAGTATCACCTAATCTAACCTAAGAAAACCATCGATCACACCCTGTAGTCAGGGGCCCTTCATCTTACACCACCAAGCCCCGCTGTATCAGCTGGCTAAATCAGACATATTGTTCATGAAAAATTAATCCAGGAGGCCTGGTGTGTTTGTTAATAATACATGAAGTATCTCAAAAAAGCCGCAAGGATTTCTTTGAGGCACTGAGCAGTTAAATCAGGATTTCGACCCGACTGTCAGAGGAACCCTTTTTAGAGCAGCTGATCCACCCAGGTGGGTACAGAAAACACAAGTCGTACAGCCAGCACGACAGGGAAGCAATGGGCAGGTACCTGCTCAGGCAGAGGGCTCTCTGATATGAGATGGGAGGTCTTCTGCACCTCAGCCGGTAGGTGTTTTATTAAAGTAGCCCAAGTTCAAATCCCAGCTCCTATTAGTTCTAAGTAGGCATTTACGAATCCTCTCTCGAACCCTGGTGGATGGCTAACATGAGAGAAACCCAAGACAAAACATGCAGAGAAGCAAGCAACGGTGAGAGCAGAACGTCACTGTTACTCAGTTACTGATAAGAGGTGTGTAAGAAACTGAGGTGGCAGGGCTGCGGTCCCCGGTCGGGAGGCAGGCGGATCTCTGTGAGTTCAAGGCCAGCCTGGTCTACAAGACCTAGTTCCAGTACAGGTTGCAAAGCAACACAAAGAAACTGTCTCAGGAAACAAAATATAAAATAAAACTATTTTTAGAGGAGGGCATTAGATTCCCTAGAAGTGGAGTTACAGATAATTGTGAAAGACCACACAGGTGCAAGGGGTTGAACCCAGGTCCTCTTAAAGAAGCAGTAAGTACTCTTAAACACCAAGTCATCTCTCTGGCCACTCCATCTTAATTTTTAAAAGGAATTTGTTATTAATTATGTGTTTGTGCACTCGCGTGTGAATGAGCACATGTGTGCAAGTGCCTTCGGAGTTAATCTTAACTAATTAGCCTCTATGAAGTCTGTATTTCTAAAGCAAGTTACCTTCCAAGGGTAATCCCTAAGTGCAGAAGGTGGAGAGAGAGAGGCAGGCAGATCTCCCCCTGCACCCCCCAAAAAAGAAAGCTGCAAGCCAAGCAGTAAAACAGTAAATGTAGAATGACCAGCACCACTCTTTTCAGATGGTTCTCTAACACCCAGGGCCAACAAACTGATCCACCTATAGTTCTTTTTTTTTTTTTAATTTTTATTCAAGACAGGAGGACAGGGTCTCTGTGCAGCTTTGACTGTCCTGGAACAGAACGAGAACAAGGAGGAAGCAGGAGGGGAGACGAGAAGGAGGAAGAGGAGGGGAGGAGGAAGCAGGAGAAGCGAGCAAGCAGGGACGACAAAGCACTCTGTAAGTGTGCAACTGAGGGGCCAACAAGTTAGCTCAGCTGGTAAAGGTGCTTTTTGCAGGCTGATAGCATGCATTCGGCCTGGGACCCCAGGGGTGACTTGACAGGAGAACCCCACCAAATTCTCTGATCTCAACATGAACATGGAGGTCCTTGCCGTCTCCACATACAATTATCTAATAAAATACAGCAAACGTCTGTTTAATAAACTACTACTACTACTACTATTATTATTATTGGTTTTTCGAGACAAGGTTCTCTGTGGCTTTGGTTCCTATCCTGGAACTAGCTCTGTAGACCAGGCTGGTTTCGAACTCACAGAGATCCACCTGCCTCTGCCTCCCAATAAACTAATATTTTAAACACCTGACACAAGCTTACTTTTGTTAACGAGATACCATCTGTATGACACTTACCATCTTTATTAAGGGGGACACAGGCCAGTCTGGCGGGGGCATTTTCTCAGTTGAGCTTATCTCTTTTATTTTTATTTTGGTTTTTCGAGACAGGGATTCCCTGCGTAACAGTCCTAGCTGTCCTGGAACCAGCTTTTGTAGACCAGGCTGGCCTCAAACTCACAGGGATTCACCTGCCTCTGTCTACGGAGTGCTGGGATTAAAGGCGTGCGCCACCACCATTCTTCTTAAACTGACAGTTTATCCCTTCTTAAGCTGACACGAAGCTAGTCAACATACTATGCAAATGTCATCTTACGGGATAAACCGATTCCCTTGCTCCCTTGCCAAGCAGGGACCAGTGGAATGCGGGAGCAATGACCGTTTTTCCCTGTTGGGTGGACAAGTGTGCCCTCTTTTGACAAATTTTACTCATTTGTAACTCATTTGTGTGTCCTAGCATGTCCCCAAAGACCTGTTTAGGTATCATCCAGCTGTACTGAAGATACGTATCTTCCATCAGGTAGAGGGATAGAAAGTTTTTATGACACCGAAGTATTTGAGCAAGGGTCACAGCATTCCTAAGGGTGATAAAAATGACTCTGTAGACGTGCGATGGTCTGTCTTGAACACACTCCAGCAGGGGCTGGGTCTGCAGGGCGCTGGAATGGGGCCGGGAAAATAACAGAGAGAAAAGGGGCTCAGGTGTCAGTCTTTTAGCTTAGAGAGATCTCCATACCAAAGCTCAACTCCACAGAACATTTTCCCTTTTTTCTTTTTTTGGTTTTTCAAGACAGGGTTTCTCTGTAACTTTTTTCTTTTCTCTGTAACTTTGGAGCCTGTCCTGGAACTAGTTCTTATAGACCAGGCTGGCCTCAAACTCACAGAGATCCACCTGCTTCTGCCTCCCTAGTGCTGGGATTAAAGGCGTGCGCCACCACTACCAAGCTACATTTTCCTTATTTTAAAAACATGTTTCTATTTTAATGTTGTGAATGAGTGTTTGTCTGCATGTATGCCTGTGGACCGTGTGTAGGGAGTGCCCAGAGACCAGAAGGAGGCCTGGAGCTGGAGTCACAGACAATTGACCTGGTGAGAGGAACTTCAGAGCTAACCTCAGAGCAGAAAGGATGAGAGGCCCTGACAGGGCGACTATGCATACCGGCTAACTCCTGCGTGGCAACCACTTCACGTGCGGTAGGCTGGGACCAAACCTGTTTCCAGGGTACAGCCAAGAATCAGTCACGCTGGCCACGCGGGAACCTCGAACGCACACCTAAGACTCTCAGACTGGAAACACAACAGTCACACTGGCCACGTGGGAACCTCGAATGCACACCTAAGACTCTCAGACTGGAAACACAACAGTCACACTGGCCACGCGGGAACCTCGAACGCACACCTAAGACTCTCAGACTGGAACACAACAGTCACACTGGCCACGTGGGAACCTCGAACGCACACCTAAGACTCTCAGACTGGAACACAACAGGCTCCTACCACCCACTCTACTCTTCAGACTGCCCACCTCATGTGACCCAATTCCATGGATACCAGGCACTCAAGACACATTCAAAACAGCCATAAGCAGAATAATTTTTCAAATTTTATTTTTAAACATTTAAAGAGGTTTTTTTTTAACGTCAAATGGTTTGATCTCCAGTCCAACACTGACACAGACCACCAACTTGGTCCTGTGGCCTATGCTTCAGATTTGTGCTTAGACAGCTGAGCAGGTCATACAATGCTACACCTCTATTCTTTTCTTCTCGCCTAGAACACAATCATCTACAGAAATGAGATTTCTCTGTTTTAACCACTCCTTTAAGGGGACAACACATTTTTTTAAGCTTAGACTTCTTAGTTAATTGTGTGTGAGACTGTTTTCCTATTTGTGTGTGTGTACCATGCGGCGTGTCCCAGAAACAGGAGTTACAAATGGTTCTGAGCTGCCACATGGGCCCTGCAAAGGAAACCTGGGTTTAACCACTGAGCCATCTTCTATCTCTGCAACCTCTCTATCCATCCAATCTTTTTGTTTTGTTTGTTTTTGAGAGAGATGGTTTCTCTGGTGTAACAGCCTAGCTGTTCTGGAACAAGCTCTTGTAATACAGACCAGGCTGGTCTTGGACTCACAGAGATTGCTTGCCTCTGCCTCCCAACTGTTGGGATTAAAGACGTGAGCCACCACCGCCTGGCCTGGCCTGCCCATCCAATCTTGAAAACTCATTTCTCTCCCCTGAGTGGTTGGGCCCACAAAGCACGAAGAATACACAGCATTAATTCTATCAAGTTCATTAGTCTACCTGGGTGCTTTCAGTCTCTGTGGGCTGAAACTGGAGAGCGGGATATGGTGGCATCCACCAAATCCCAGTATTTGAATAGAGGCAGGAGAAGCCCCGAGGACAAAGCCAGCCTGGCCCAATAAATCAAGTTTTGGAATAGTCAGGGTTAACAGGAAGACCCCGTCTCATTTTAAAAGCAAGCACCAAAAGCAGAAAGGGGGTATTTAAGATCATGCGAAGACTTTAGAAAGTAGATCATGTGGGGAGAGGAGCGGGGTGGCTGACGGGTGCCTGCATTAGGCTGGACCCAGAAAGGGGTCATACTGTGTCATCATCACCCCCCAGACACACACCACACACACCAGCAGCTCTCTTAGTCCCGGGTCAGAAGCTGTGGCCAGGAACATCATACTAAGCAAAACAGTTTGTAGGGAATTCTAACTGTAGCAGTACAAAAGAAGACACTTGGCATTTATCTGCGGAGACACAGGCATGTCAGCACAAACCAGAACAAAAGAGATACACTAACTTAAGAAGACAGACAGACACAGGACTATACAAGTGTTTTGTTTTGCACCTTTGTAGCCTCGTGTGGCCAGGGCTTGCCTGGAATTCTAGAGTTCCAGGTTAAGAGACACCAGCCCCTCAGATGTGCAGGCATTTTAAAAGATGGAGAGGGGGATCATCATGAACAGCACTGGCTCCTCTCACAGAGAGCCCAGGTTCGGTTCCCAGTGTCTACTGGACAGCTTTTAACCATTGGGAACTCCCAGTTCCTGGAACAACCTGATGCCCTCTTCTGGCTTCCAAGAGCACTGCACACAGAGACAAACACATAGGAAGTAAAAATCTCTTCAAAAACAGACTGATAAAGTACCAATTCTGCTGGTAGGAACTATCATTCCAGAAATATATTCTTTAACCTGTATTTAAACATCAGGAGATGGAAAAAAAGTCTAATCAATCAGAAAAGACAACGCAGATGCCACACACACAAACCTGTCGGCTGCTGAAAATCTGATTCAGTGACCTGCAGCAAACTCAGCCAGGGGTGACTGTGCACGATCTGTAACCCAGCTCTGCAAGAGTGAGGTGAATCAAACCCCTGCCAAACTGTCAACAGGGCACTCTCAAATCTGTAGTATACCCCCACACAAGATGACTTAAAACATTTTTTAGCCTAAATGATTCAAAACTGTACCTAAACGAGCTTCCCATACAATTTTGGCTGGAAATGTAGCAGTGTTTCTAGTCTTTCGAACTCATATTCATGGAAAACGTGTCAAAATTTCCTAAACGCTTGTCACGTAGAACAATAGACAGGAAGAATTAACATCAATCAGCCATGTATAATACACCACTGCTTAACACTGTAGAACTCAGCAGCTGTCAAAATGTCACACATGTCCCTCCCCAACCATAAAAGGAAGGAATGATGGGAATTCAAGGGAATTCAAGGGCTTTATGACCCAGGGACAGTTCAAGACTCCTGTGTTCAGATCTCAGCTTTCAATAAGTAAATCTGTGTATCAAATACCTGTGCCTAAAGAGCATCAGGCGCACAGCCTGCAGTCCAAACGGAAACCAATGCTTGCTAACTCGGGAAAGCAGAACCAAACCTCGGCAAAGCTAACCATGCATCTGCCATCCTCTGGACACTGTTGGGAGCCCTCCAGAGACCTTGGCTGCTTGGGTGTCACACACTACAGTCCCTTTGAGTGGACAACTGACCTGGATAGCTTGGCGGCCCTGCTGGGCATCAGCCAGCAGCTGGATGGTGAGTGCCCGCGAGTCCTGGAGGGCATCCTGGAGGTAGGCGAAGCTGTGACCCCCGTGGCGGCCCAGCGTGCACTCTCTGCAGATGGGAACAGAGCAGGTGTCGCAG
Organism: Microtus pennsylvanicus; assembly: GCF_037038515.1. Classification (NCBI taxonomy): domain Eukaryota; kingdom Metazoa; phylum Chordata; class Mammalia; order Rodentia; family Cricetidae; genus Microtus; species Microtus pennsylvanicus. The sequence continues at coordinate 9,994,690 of NC_134581.1, read as the reverse complement.
TACAGATGCAGAACCTGAGGACCAGAAACACAAGTGTGAGCACGCGAGGTAGCGTAGCCCTAACTCTAGATTCAAACAGTCCTCCTCCAAACATGGAGCGCCCCCTCCCTCATCAAGACAGACAAGACTGCCATAGGTGCACACTTGATGCCTATTGCCTCGGACCAGAGGGGAATCCCCACCCAAGTGCTGGACAGCAAAGTCGGGGATCATATAGGGTAGCCCTGCTGGCATACGGGTGGGGAAGAAGGGGGTCTCCCTGTGTCTCAACAGAATGATATGGAAGGTTCTATGAATCTCTTGTCTGTGGTTAAAAGTCTGAGTGAAAAAAAGAATGAAGCTTTTGTAGCCACTCCTGTACGTGAAGCAAGATCGTGAAGCAAGATCAAGAGGTAGTATGTACCCCTCTTCTAAGCCCTCAGCCGGGATGGCCAGCACTTGTCTGTCTCCTGAGCACTTGAGTGAGCTACGGGAGGAACGTTAACATCAGCCTGTCTCTTGGCTTTCTTCCCTCTGACAAATTATTCCAAGCAGTTGAACCTGGGAGGCAGCCAGGCCAGGGGATCAGCGTTCCCTAAGAGTTCGTGTGCTTGGGTGAAGAGAAGCCCTGGACAGCCTTCAGCTGCTGACAGGCAAGAGGCTCTCAGGAGAGGGCTCGGCATGGAGACCAGCCACTCTCCTCCCTCTGTGATCCTCCGCTGGGTTGATTTCAAGAGCAGCTGGGGGCGGGGGAAGCTGACACGCGACACAAGGAATCAATGCGTAAGCTGCATTCTTCGCCACACGCAGCAACACACTTAAATCTCCACGTGAAGACAGGAGGTGGTGTGGAGACCACACAGCGGGCACACTCCAAGTCGAGCAACGGGCTGGCTACCCAAACACATGACAAAACACTCCATCTTGTCCGGATCCTGGAAGGGGCCAGGCTCTAATGGACCCAGAATCCAGGAAAAGCTGGGCGACAGGTTTTAAAGCCAGAAGGTCCGGGGCTGAGAAAGAACCACAGTGAGTGTCTGTTGTCTCCCATGCCCATCTGCTGCCCCCACAGGTGCCTGGTGGGGTGAAACATGCCTGTACCCCAAGATATTCTTCTTAATCTCATAGAGGAATGGAGTCTGAACAAGGAAATGTGATTGCGATCACTTTGGGTCACTTTTTAACCAACACAGTAGGCTATAACCAGGCAGTGATGCGATGTTTTAAGCAAGCTAACCCTCCAGACATGTCCTCCTTGTTAGCGAATCTAAAAATCCAAGACAACTTCTAAATGGCCAACCCAAAGAAGCTGAGCTGAATAACCGGGAGCAATCCCTCCCTCGCAGGCTGCAGTGTGGTGAGAAAGTTCTGCTGGGCTGGGCTTTCCTGCTACATGCATTCCTCCCCTGGGCTCCATCTGCCGAGAGCGAAGTGTGAAAACCTCCCACCAGAAGGTGCCTTTTAAATTAAAACAGAATGGGCTAAGGTCTTGCCCCTTCTTCGCCAAGCAACTCTGGGATGGCTATGCAGACTGACCAAAGCACCAGAGGTGAGTCTACAGAGCTCTCTACAACGAAAGAGAGGCACCCCCACCCCACCCCCGGCTTCTGAGCCTGGACCACCTGCCCTGCGGCTTCCTCTGGCGTGCTTGAGCTTCTAATCTGAGAAACAAATGGGGTCTGGTGAGGTCCCTCAGGAGACCTTTTCCAACCTTCAAAATCCCAGGAACCAGCCTGTCTGGGAACTGGACAACAGGAAGCAAAGGGCTTTCAAGTAATTCTGGGCTGAGATAAGAAATGGTGCTGTGCAATCGTCCGCATGTTAAGAAACTCCCAGGCCTTTAGGCTTGTCAGCCCTACAACAGGGCTTATGCAATGCCAGGTCTAAGAGACCCTCCCCACCCCCGGCCTTACAGAAACCTGGAAGGACTCTAGGGAAGAGAAATCCCAGTCAGAACCCACAGTGCTGTCAGGAGAATAGACGCGAAGAGCCCAAAAGCATCCAATGAGACAAGGGAGTCCTAGTAAAACGCGGCCCGGAATCCTATCCCAAGTGAATGGGAGCGCGTCCAAGGAGCCAGGGTAGACAAGCTGGAGCGGGGAGGGGCAGCGGCAGTCAAGAGGAATCCACAGATGCTCAGGACAGCCTCGGCATGTTTATAACAAATAAACTACATCTTCAAAAGACCGTGAAACAAGATCGATTTTTAAGTCTTCTAGTTAGGAGCGGGAGTTGAAATTTGGAAGCCTTCCAGGTTTACTCACCTGCCATTTCCAAGAAGGGGGAAGCAGAGCTTTAGAACTAAAGACATGCGATCAACAGGGAAGGAATAGCACCGGGAAACTTTCAAAAGTCAGACGATTAAAGAAATAGACTTGGGGCTGGGGAGATGACTCTGGGTTAAACGCCTGCTGGCAAGCCTGACAACCTGAGTCTGTTCCCAGGACCCACACATGGAGAAGAGATCAGACTCCACCAAGTTAATCCTGCTCTCCACATACCCTGCCTCTAAAAAAATAAAATAAATGTAGTTTAAAAATATACTTGGGGGGGGTATCCTTGGAGCCAATGTTTAAGAAAAAAAAAACAAGGAATAGACTGGGCTAGGTAGAGGAGCCAGTGACCTCCAAAGTGACAGCCCCTACTAGGGAGCAGGAAGAGAAGTGGAGTCCCCTAGTGGCAAGAATTCCAGGGCCTTCGTGCTGCCTGTTTAGGGCTACCCTGGCAGATGCATGGACACGCCCCCTCAGGCCTGGCGACAATCTGGCTGCTCTAGCTAAATGGAGCTGGCCTGACCTCTGACCCTCCCAGTGACCACCCCCTTCCCTGCCCCCAGCTTCTAGAACGTCCCACCCCTCCCGGCCTTCCTCTCCCAAAATTTCTAAAATACCAAGCAGAGACAAAGACCCAGGAATGCGGGCCCAGCAGGAAAGGAACAGGGGGTGGGGGAGGCTAAAGAAAAATAAATAAATAACAACACAAGGTAGGCAGGCTGGCCAGGGTACCTTCTGAAAGAAAAGGCTTTGTTGGTGAACAAGATACTGTGTGTATAGCTTTCTCCCTCCCCCCACCATCCAGCACCAGCTGGGACACACACATCCGGGGACACGTTGGGGAAACGCGGGCAATAGTTCCCAAACACAGCGACCCACATCAGTGAATCAGTGAGAAAGGGGGAAGGGCAGCTGCAATCACCACGTGGTTTCAAGTTTGTCAAGACGCCTTAGCTTGGGCACAGTGACAACCACTGTTTATTGTTTTACTTACTTAAAAAAAATTTAAGTACAGTATTCCTTAAAATGGCTCAGGACAGTTGCTTGGTCTCTCACAGAACAAAGTCTCAAGCACACACTGGTCAGTGACCACCTCCCATTCCTGAAGTATCAGGCAGCAAGCACAAAAGCCCAATCCTTGGCCGCACATGGACATCGGAAACTCACTTTAAAAATCATAAGCCGCGCTCCGGAACCATGAAAAACATCTAAAGAACACCAAAACCAGGCTTTACGGCTGGGCTGGTGAGGTGGCCAAGCCTGGCCACCGGAGTTTGAGCTCAGGGACCCATGACTCCAGCAAGTCGTCTTCCAACTTCTGCAGGGGCGCACACACCACAAACAAGCGTTCACAGAAAGAAAGCGAGAGGAGAACTCTTAAACCAAAGGGCAAGCAAGCCCTCTGGGGCTGGGAAGCCTGGGGAGAGAGCGAAGGAAGCAATGCAACCACTTTGCAGGAAGAAGGGCAACTCACAACGCTGCTGCTAGGATGTGGTGGCTGGCGCATGCTTTTAGTCCCAGAACTTGGTAGAGTCAGAAGCAGGAGGATCTCACATAGCAAGTTCCTGGGTCAGCCAGGGCTATGAAAATCCCTGTCTCTCAACAAACAAAAGGACTGGCCTCACTGTATTGCCAGTGCTGGCTTCCAACTGTAGAACCGAATCATTCTTTTCCATCCTGAAATGGAATCTCTCTCTCTCTCTCTCTCTCTCTCTCTCTCTCTCTCTCTCTCTCTCTCTCTCTCTCTCTCTCTCTCTCTCTCTCTCTCGACAGCCATGGCACGTGCTGCCTTGAGCCCTGAATAGGGGAAATTTGGGGGCGGGAGAATGCCTACTGAGGTTGGCGGGAAACTTCAGCAACCCCAGCACCCCAGCAATGGGTGGGGGTAGGGATGGGGGGGATAGAGGCAGTTGGTCTAGAATTAAATATCTGTCTGGACTGCATGAAAACTGTCTCAATATATAAACAACAGAAACAAACCTGGGCTGGAGGATGGCTCTGCCATTAAGGGCCAACTCTTACGCCCTTCCTTAGCCTCCCAACTTAGCACATAGCATGCAAAATATCTACACACATAAAATAATAAGAAAACCCAGACCAGATTGGCCTCAAACCTCTCAAGAGCTGAGATTAAAGACATATACCACCACCCAGCTGAGACCAACTTTTCAAACAAACAAAACAACCCTCCAGTCTGTTGCCTGATTTCTAACAATCTCTCAAAGTACCCCGTATTCTAGCATAGTGCTAAGGTTGGAATCCACGCCTTGCACACGCTGGGCCTTGCACACGCTGGGCCTTGCACACGCTGGGCCTTGCACACGCTGGGCCTTGCACACGCTGGGCCTTGCACACGCTGGGCCTTGCACACGCTGGGCCTTGCACACGCTGGGCCTTGCACACGCTGGGCCTTGCACACGCGGGGTGAGCTCCCACCTGCGGTCCTGCTCAACTCAGATCAGATACTGTAACCCAGGCTAGCCTGAAACCCGCTTCATCTCCTGTTCCTGTCCTGACCAAAGTGCTGGCATACTGGTGCTTGGGTCTTCACTTGCTAAACCTTCTAAAATGTCCTCGGAATACTCCTTCATTCCTGAATAGTTTCGGAGTGTTTGTTACATGAACAAATTATAGCCAGAACTTGGTAATAAAAATTAGAATGTGAAGAGATGGCTCTGTGGTTAACTCTGCACTGCTTTTTCAAAAAGACCCAAATTTGTTTATTTTTGGGGTGGGGATGTGTTGAGACTGAGTACTATATATACTCCTGGAACTCATTATGTAGACTAGGCTAGCACCAAATCCACCGGAGGTGCTGGGATTTGACACAACCAGGCCCGGTCCCATAATTTCTTTACATGAATAACATTGTTGAAGAGTGTTGTTTTCAGGTTATTTGGTTTTCTGAGACTGGGTTTCTCTGTAACAGTCCTGGCTGGCCTTGAACTCCCAGAGACCCACCGGCCTCTGCTACGATTGGAATAAAGTCGCGCGCCACCACCTCGCAGCTTGTTCAGTGTTTTATAAACACAAATGGGGTTGTGAGATGCCTCAGTAGAGATGTGGGCTGCTCACCACCATCTGAGGACCGGAGTTCGAATCCTGTACTATGAGTAAAAAAGAAGAGACTCTCTCCCACAAGCTGGACCTGATCTCTAAGGCATACTTGAGTGCTGTGACGCACGCGTGGACTAGTGGTGGTGCACACCTTTGACCCCAGCACTCCAGTGGAGACAAAATTTCCAAGGTCATCCTAAGCAAGTTCCAGGCCAGTCCGGGTTGAAGGTTGCAGGGATCAAGTCTCAAACAAAAAAACAAACAAAGAAAGAAAACTGTGCCAGAACACCTTTGGTTCCAGCAGCTGGAAGGCAGAGGTAAGTCGAAGCCAACTTAGTCTTACATTTTGAGTTCCCAACCAACCAGAGCTACATAGTGAAACCCAGTCTCAAAACATAAAGGCCATAAATAACTAAAAACTCCCCATCGGCTAGCGAAGCGTGCTATGTGAGCACACACAAGAGGTAAATAGGAAATGGGTTACTGCTTCAGTCAACTACAAAGATTAGCTAAACAGGCAACCCTCATCCTGGGGAGAAGAGCTGGAATCCAAAGAGGGTGTACAGCGTCACTCCACTCAAGATGGGTACAGCGAGGTATAAAGCAGAAACAAGCACGAGGAAACAGGGCTGAGGGCTTTAACACCATCACCCAGAGAGAGAGGTGGGTCACAGAGGAACATAACCAAACGAGCTCCCAACCCCCAAACACTAGCTCTGGGGGATTCAATGTCCTCTTCTGACCTCACTAGGAACTAGGCACACACATGGTGTGCAAACCTACACATGTAAATAAAACCAAAAATATTAATAACAAACCCTAAAAATTTGGTATATATCCCAAATTCCACCAGGGAGATGTCTAACAACAGGACAGGGTGGGACTCAGACTCCTCAGCAGCACTCTCTATAATAAGGAACACGAAATGAGTTAGCTCTGGTGGCCCCACAAAATCTCTTCAAATGGCCTGCCACCAGTCTGTCCATGATGTCCCATTAGCTCTTGCTCGCCCCCTCCCTACCCCTCCTCACTTTAAATACTATCTTAAGTTCTATCTCACCCAAGGCAAGCAAGGACCAACTTCCTGGAGGCTTGGGAAGAAAATTTTTAAAAATTTTAAAAATTAGAATCCCCAGTCCGATTTACAGCACCCTTGGCCAGGGGGTCGCACAGAGCCTATGAAATCATTAGCGTCCCAGCTGCTGCCCGGCAAGCATCTGACCTCTGGAGTTCTAATGAGCAGTTTAATGCGGCTTCCAGGCGGAAATAAGAGAGATCTGTGCAAACGCAGAGATCACCGCGCATGTAAATTATAGACTTTCAAATCAGGCCCACCTCAGGGAAGGATATCTGAGTCTCCGTTCCCGTGGCCTCCAGGGCTGTGAGAGCAGGTGTAGTTAAGTCAGCTGAGTTTAAGGCAAGCAGGGCACTGGACTGACTGTAGAACAGAGAGGACTCCATTGGTGGCCTGAAACTCAGCCCCCTCCCTTCCTCGTAAGGGGACACTGCGCACCTGAACCCTTTCACCCCCTCAAGTAGCCAAAGCTTCCTTCCGATGCCTGCTGCCTGGCTGGTGGGGGCAGTGGAGAGGAAAGCAAGAGAAAGCACACAAACTGGCCAAGATGAGGAGAAAGGAAAAAAAAATCAGATACCAACAGGGCATGGGGTATAACTTAATGAGTCGCATGCACGCATGCAAACAATGCAATCAGTTTTGTCATTTTTTTTTTTTTAAGAAGACGGCTAGCCGGGCGATGGTGGTGCACGCCTTTAATCCCAGCACTCCGGGGGCAGAGGCAGGCGGATCTCTGTGAGTTCGAGGCCAGCCTGGTCTAGAAGAGCTAGTTCCAGGATAGGAACCAAAAAGCTACGAAGAAACCCTGTCTTGAAAATTAAAAAAAAAAAAAAAAGAAGCTGGCGAGATGTTTCAGCAGTTAAGAGCCAGTACTGCTCTTGCAGGGAGTTCAATTGGGAGCTCAGGTCCTGTAATTCTAGTTCCAGGGGATCCAATGACTCTGGCTTCCCAGGACACCTGCACATACCCCCTTCCACATACATACATACATAGATACACACATAGATAAGTATGTACGTACATACATACATACATACAGCTAGTAGCCTTCCTGTCAAATGTAACAGGACCATCTTTGCACTAACTTCCACGTCCTTGTAGCTGGGCTCTTCCATTACACGGTTGCCTCTGGCTGGTTCCTTCCCTGAGAGCCCTCAGTCCCTGGTTACAGAACACATTCATTGGCACTGTAAGTATTGTTCTAAATCTTGTTATTTACAGGACTCTGTGTAACTGTGAAGGGGACTATTTCACAGCCGACTCCATGCGGCCTCTCACAGGACATGTCCCAGGAAGCGGGACTGAGATAGACCCCAACCTCAAGAACAAAAATAGAAGCTAGGCTGGCTATGGTATGGCCTAGAACCCTAGCAATCAGGACGACTAAGGCAGGGGGATTGCTGTGAGGTTCGGGGGTCAACCTGGGCTAATCTCAGGCCATCCTGCCTTCAGCTTGAGACATTACCAAACACAAAACAAAAACAGAACCAGCAGCCAATCATTCCCTAGCAGAACCTCCTCATCTACCCCCCAGAAAGTCAGGAAGCCCAAACCATCAACTTCCCAAGTGCTGGGATTATCGTTTTACACCACCAAACCTGGCTTGTTTTACTGGGAAAATAAAGAATGAATGTCATGTCTCAGATGAGATCCCAGCTCAGTCTCGGTGCTGGACCATGGGCGTGTGTAATGTGTAGGTGAAGAACCTCCTCAAATGACCTAGTGCCGGCTAATTAACGGCTAATTAACGTAACTGAGAAAGGGGCACTTGAGGACCCCTGCTCAGCCTTAGAGGTGCTGACAGAGCCTCTCTTCCCTCTCCACTTTCCCAGATAGCATCACCTCAGAGGGAGGGGAAGAGGGGAAGGGAAGTGGAGGGATGTCTAGAGGAAAACAGGCAGGAGAGGAAGGGAAGAAAGGAGTGAGAAAAAAGAAAATCAGGTCGGCCGGGGTGGAATAAAAGCTAATAAACCAGAGCTGGGCAGTGATGCCACACTCCTGTAATCCCAGTCCTTGGAAGGCAGAGGCTGGGGGATCAATCTGTGAGTTAGAAGACAGCACAGAGCAAGTAAGCTCCAGGACAGTCAGGGCTACATTCGCAGAGAGACCCTGCCCTGTAAAAAAGAAGCTAAGCTAGTTAAAACTAGCTGGATCGGGGCAATAATCTAAAGCTTCAGAAGAAAACTAAGCACAACAACCTTCAGAGAGTTTCTGGGGGTTCCTGGAGCCCCTGCATTTGGTCTTGTACTGATGAATGTTACTTCTATAGGGACTAGCAGAGACGTGAGAAAAGGGTGAGACAGAACACACACGACAAGGGCTGGAGATGCAGCTCAGCTGAATCTTGACTAACACACAAGAATCCCGGCAGCAGGTCCAGAGGTTCAAGGTCATCCTCAGTCAGAAAATTCAAGGCCAGCCTGGACTACGCAGAGGTACACACACACTACACACGCAGAGGTACACACACCACACACAAACACAGACTGGGAGGGAGGGAGGGAGGGAGGGAGGGAGGGAGGGAGGGAGGGAGGGAGGGAGGGAGGAAGGGAGGGTGAGCGCGCGAGCGCCTTCTGAGGCTGGGAATGCATGCTTGTGTCCCACAACTTAAAAGGGGCTAAGTGACAAGCTTTAGTGTGTCAGGAAGGCAGGGGTGGCCCCAAGGCCAGAGATGCGGCTCCACTAGTTTAGTGCTCAGTGGCCTTACACGCGCAAAGCCCAGTATCACCTAAGCAGATGTGGTGGCCCGTGCGCCTGGAATCCCAACACTTGGAAAGTGAAGGAGGGAGGGGCAGAGGTTTACAGACTCAAGGCCAGCCTGAGCTAGGGAGACTTTGTTTGGGGAAGGAGGCACCCACAAGACCTTTCCATTCTCCAGCCTAAGTCTTCTGCTTGCCTGCTGGAAAGAATGCTCAGAGACCCCAGGGGCTGCCACCAGGAGAGGTGTGCTGACTGACACCCTCTGACACTGCGGTGGCCCAGCTTCTTTGCAGGCCAGCAGCTGCCCATCTCCACTGAGGAACCACACAGTGGCCGATCGTTCCTGATGGCAGATTCTAACCCTGCACCTTTCCTCACTGTGCTGGGCTCCGTCCTTCCACGTATGTGCTCGGGTCACAGTCCAGCAAACCAGTTCGGGGACAAAAAAAAAAAATTGGGCCTGGGGTACCATGCTGGGGGGGGGGTGAGTCTGACTTTAGTCACATGTGCAAGCAGAGATGAAGGGGGAAGCTTCCAAGAGCAGACGCTGTTCCATATCACTTCCCAGAACAGTAACAGGCTGTTTAGTTTTTTGGTTTTTTTGCCCCTGCAATCTCTCCCCATGCAGAGGACAGAGCCCTTTAAAAGGCCTAAGACCTTTCATGCATGCAATTCCTGTCCCTGTGCTTGGAAAAAGCAAGTTAGCGCCCACCTGGCCTGCCTGTTGGTCAGCACCAGAGCTGAACAGGCCCTGCTCATTCAGCAGGGTGGGTTCCATGGGATGCCACCCCACTGTCTTTGGGATTCTTTCTTACACTGTGTGCACTGCGACCACCTACTTAAATCCTCCTGGTTAGTCCACGGGAGGGTAGCACCCACCTTCTATTTATGTGGCTGCCTGGCTCCAGGCACAACATGGCTTCCTCAAACACTTCCGGCTACTGCGCGTGGTACTGGTTCACCTCAGTTCCATTCCCTTCTTTGTCTTGGGTGGGGTCTCCCTTAGTTGTCTTGGCTGGCCTTCAGCTCAAGTGATTATCCCACTGAGGAGTCATTAGATCCGTGTGTGTGTGTGTGTGTGTGTGTGTGTGTGTGCACGCGCGCCGCCCTAGAATTTAAACAAGGCTGTGTTTTGTTCACTAGTTAAGTGTAGCCCCAGAAACCATCTGGTAGTCCCACCCTCAATAAATACTTGAGAAATAGAACGAAGGAAACAACGGTTTTCAGTAAACAACGATTTAATTTAGTAAAACAGGCTGGAAAAGTAAAATTGCGGCAGGAAAGAGTCAATGTCCCCTTACCTTCTCAGCCATTTGATGGGGAGTCCCCAGACTGAGAGGCGACTTTACTATCTATAGCGACTGCAAGGCACACAGAATCCCTATACACAACAAAGCCAGGAGGAGTAAGAGAGGGCAGGCCCGGCAGAAATGACATACCCAGCTAGTCCACTAGGAAGCATGGATAAAAATGTAGGCTGTGTTAGGGAACTCGCTCCAGGCGGGAAAGAGAACCTTCAGGCTTCACCCTAAAAAGCTCTCTCCTGCCCTCGTGGCCAGGCCTTGCCACCTGTACAGATAACAGCTGTAGTGTGGCACAGTACAGGGAGCAGACAGGGCAGGTGTGAGTGAGTGCTGGACCTCATACCGTCCTCCTCTGCCTCTCAAGTGTTGGGATCAGACACTGTGGCTGGGGCACAGTCCTCTAAGCTACGTCCCATGAGTAGCCTTGTCTACTGTATGCTACCTGAGAGTACACTCAAGGCTTCTCCCTAGCCCTGTCTACTCAGCCAATTCCATCAAAACGGGGTGCAGCTCCCACCCTTACCCCAGCCTTAGTGGAAAAGTCAGACTCCCCAATACCCGTGTGCCATGCGTAGCTTCCTAGTCCTCACAGCCTAAGCAATGTTTTTGAATTTCTTTCTGTAAAGCTATTTTGGTAAAATGTGATAACTGAGGAAGGTTAAAGGCCGATACCAACACTTCCTCCTCACACAGCTTAGGAACCGCACAAAGAATGAAACCAGGACTGGGAACATGGCACTCAGGCAAGTAGTCTACCTCTGGCTGAGCAATGCCACTAACACCCACAGCCTCGTTTCCCTTTCCGGAGTTACCCAGGTGGTCTTCCACCCTCCAGTCTCAGCATTCCGAACAGCTAGCCTGGGACAGGACAAGCCACCATCTTGTTTCTTCATTTTTAAGGCCAGAAGAGGCTGCTGGGTGGTGGCACTCGGGAAGCAGAGGCAGATGGATGTGTGAGATTGAGGCCAGCCTGGTCTACATTAACTCCAAGGACAGCCAAGCCAGGACTACACAGTGTGGCCTATCTCAACACGTTTGAGTTTCACATACAGAAACGTTTTCTTAGTGACCGTGAGGGCCATTTACCCCAGCTTTATCAGACGCAGTGTATATTTACCGGCGGGCAAGCGGTCACATAGCAGGGCTGAGCCCTGGCACTGCTCCGCCCTGGTCACTACTGAGGTGACTGCTGTCACCCCTGCTGTTTCATGGATGAAGAATGGCCGTACACCATTTAGTCTGCTCAAGGCCACAATTAGGAGGCGGCCCCAGGTCATGGCAGAGACCAGTGGGCTCCTCTGCCTCGGCAGGCTGTAACACGACTCCTCTCCAGACCGAGCCAGTGAGGCTCCTGCGGTCCAACCATCGCCACAACCAAAGACTACTTCTTTGTTGAAGTCGACAGCCCAGTGGCTCCCCATTCTGTTACAAACAGGTCGAGAGTAAATTCCTCTTGGGTAAACAGGCCTGACATCGACGGCTTATCTCCAGAGCTTGGTAGGGTGAGATGTCCGGCCAGGTGTTGTCAGCCTGGTCCCATTCCCAGGTCTAGGCTCCTCTCTTATCATGCTGCATTCTTGCCTCCTGCAATACTGCTCCCAATACCTCAGATTTCTCAACAACCCCTCGGGGGTGAAAGTCAGCAGCAGAAATGGAGACGCTGGAGAGACCCAACCCCCACACTCCCTTTGGTCAGAGACCAGGACACCGCCCTCACTGTCCTTTTCCAAGAGGTGCCCCAGATGCTCCAGCCCAGGCCACAACACTATCCTGCTGCCAGAATCCAAAAGGCTACCGCCCCTGGGAATAGATGATCAATTGATAGTCCAAAGCACAAGATCTTGATGAAATGACTGGCCCAAGATGGCAGCTGGCCCAGAGCCGTGCCTTTGTTCCTAGCCTCACTAGAGGAAGACTTCCAGGCACATGCTCAGGCCAGAGCTCGCTGACCCCAAGAAAATACGTTCTTCTAAGACTGGACAGTGAGGGCAGCCCACTCTCCTCCAGGCCCTATTTTCTGGCTCCTTCAAATTGTTAGCTAAGGGTAGTCAACAGCCTCCTGTTGGTGAGCTGTCAGATTCCCATCACCAGGACTAAGGAAGATGTGGCCAGCCAGAGACCTAAGCCACCTGGACACCTCCCCTGGTGGACACAATCATTCAAATCAGCTCCATCAAGCCTATATGACTTTCACTAACGGTGGCTTGAAATTCAGACCTGCGAATGTGCCTGAGTGAAGTCAGGTGAGGAACCCCAACTGCTTTCGGAGAGGACCCGGCTGGTTCCTAGTGCTGCTCACCATCTCAGTCCAGTTCCAGGGGACCTGGCATGCTCCTCAAAACATGCACACACATTAAAGAAAACATAAATAAGCCTGGTGGTGGTGGCACGTGCCTTTAATCCCAGCACTCGGGAGGCAGAGGCAGTCTGATCTCTGTGAGTTCGAGGCCAGCCTGGTCTACAAGAGCTAGTTCCAGGACAGGCTCCAAAGCTACACAGAAACCCGGTGGGGGGGGGGGGGGGAGAGACAGGACATAAATAAATCTAACCGGGTGTAGTGGTGCACACCTTTAATCCCAAAACTTGAAGCAGAGGCAGGCATCTCTATATGTAAGTTCCAGGCCCGTTTGGTCTAAATATCATGTTCCAGGCTGGCAGGACCACAGTTAAAAAACAAAAATGAATATTTGGGAGTAGTCTCATCGTGGGATATGAATTCAACTTTCTATGTATTTCAACAAAAATCATTTATATATTCCAAAACAGAAAAAAAAAATCGTGCTTCATCTCCATGTGAACCATGGAGGCATGGTGTGGTATTCCATGTGCCTCTCTGGTGCTCAGAAGCCTCTGGACCCCAGCTGGAGACACCGTGGGTGCTGGGAATCAAACCTGGGATCCTCTAAAAGCAGAATGTTCTTCATCTGAGCAGTGGGAAGGTAGAGAGAGGTGGGTGTGAGTTTGAGGCCACCCAGCTCTATCTACAGAGGAAGTTCCAGGGCAGCCAGGGTTACAAAGAGGAACCAAAGGACCAATAAAGAGCTGCTTGGGAAGTTACGTGTTGGGGGAATGCTAGGCCTTTGGTTTTGTTCCACTTTTGAAATAAAACAGATAGATACCTTGTTTTAGGAAGGCAGAAGTAAACTCCAAGATTATTTTGAGCCACAAAACCTTACCATCTAGCTAGACAGAAGCCCTTGGTGATGGTGCACGCCTTTAACCCCAACACTTGAGAGGCAGAGGCGGGCGAGTCTCTTGAGTCTGAGGCCTTTACATACTGAGTTCCAAACTTGCCAGGGTCTGTCTCAAAACCAAGCAAGCAATTAAAACATCTGCACAGAGCAAAGACTTTTGATGATTTCAGGGACCTGCCAACCCCCGTACGTGTGCACAAATCTGTGTTTCAGGCCAGCCTGGTGCTAGAGATCCTGCCTATCAGTCATAAGGGCCCTTAATGTATCCCACTGGAGGACTGGGGAAAAACAGCCACAGGCTAAGCAGGAGTAATTTCTTGTTTACGTGGTCCTATCCAGGATCCTTTCTCTAATCCAGTAGTTCTCAACCTTCCTAATGCTGGGATTCTTTGTTACTACTTCACAACTGTAATGAATGGTCATGTAAATACCTGCTTCTCGACGGTCTCAGGTGACCCTTGTGAATGGTCATTTGTCCCCCCAAAGGGTTGTGACCCGTGGGTGCTCTAATCTCTTACAAACATAACCTTTCCAGTCGGGCAGAGTGTACCTAGCAGTTAGGAGGCCAATGCAACAGAAACAGAAGTCCCAGGCCAGCTTGGGCTACATAATGGAGTCTAGACTGGCTCAATTTTTAATAAGTCCTAGGTGGCCTTGTGCTTGCTGAATTCAGAACACACTGACAGTAGTTTTGTGTACCCAAGGCCCTGGCTCAATCACATAACAAAAAACACCACTCCCGGGTATCAGAGGGAGATTGTAGCCAGGCTGACAATCTAAAGCGCCAACCCCCCCCGCCCCCCGCCAAAAAAACCAAGAATGTGCTGAGGCCTCCATAGGATTTGCCAAGAGCACCTCCTTACTCGTCCCTAAAGTTTTCAGTCCTGCTTTCCCAACCCAAGACCCCTTTTTCCAACATTCTTAGACTTGACAGGTATGAGGGTATACATGGAATCCCACTACTTGGAAACAGGTAGGAAGACCTCCGAGTTCAAGCCCAGCCTTGTCTGCTTAGTCTAGGACAGCCAGGATGGGCTACTTAGTGTCCCAAAAACAAACAAACAAACAAAAACCCAAAGAGGGTAATGGCAGGGGATGAAAAGGCACTGCCTGGTACAAAACTACACACACTCCCAGGCACAATTGCCCAAATATTAGTATGAGGAGAATGTTTGCTGTGTAAGTGCTAAGCGTGAGAATCAGCAAGTGTCCTTTCTTAGGAGGGGACTGCCCCAGCTGCACGGCCTGGCCTGGAGACTCAACCTCAGAGTGGCGCCACGCGGCTGTGCTGCTGGGCTGACAGTGCAAGGCCAGCTGACTTCTGGAGACAAGATAAGAGCTGGCAGGCCAGACCCTGCAGAACTCCCTAGGCAGGATTCCTCTGACCCCAGAACAAGAGGGCAGGGAGGAACACGCCCCAGGCCCAGGAGCACAGCTGGAGACTGTCCTGTGCTTGCATGCAGGACACCAGAGGTATGAGCCTGTCAACCAAGAATCCAAGGACTAGGAGAGCCAAGCTCACATGCAGCAAGGAGCAGAAGCTCCTCCATGCTCTCTGGTAAGTTTTTAGAGTGTCCCATTAGGACAGAGAGGGAGAGAGAGGGAGAGGGGTGGGGGAGAGGAGAGAGAGGAGAGAAAGGGAGAGAGAGGAAGAGAGGGAGAGGGAGAGAGGGGGGAAGGGAGAGAGAGGAGAGAAAGGGGAAGAGAGGAAGAGAGAGGGAGAGAGAGGGAGAGAGAGGAAGAGAGAGGAAAAGAGAGAGAGAGAGAGAGAGAGAGAGAGAGAGAGAGAGAGAGAGAGAGAGAGAGAGAACGAACAGAGCTCCATATGGAGTGGATGGAGAAGGCAGGTCCAGGGCAAACCTCAGCTGCCGGGGTACCCAAGTGTCCCAGGGGAAGAAGGCCGAATGCAACTGAGTACAGAGAACAAAGCTCAGAGGCAGGAGGCACACTTGGCAAATGCATAAAAGCAGAGCACAGCCCTGGCCTAGGTGCTTGCTCAGAAAGACAGTGTAAGGGTCTCTCAAAACACTAAAGCACTATTATGCTATGACCAGACTTAAGAGCGTGTTTGAAAGCATTCATCAGGACAACAACACTCACAAGACCAGTCATCGGCCTACAGGGCAGTCAGTAAGTGGACAAAGGAAACAGTCACATGCGATCACTTCTAAAGCCTTTTACAGACTGGCTTTTCTAGCCCAGGCTACCCTGATCTCCTGGTAATATGGCCTCAGACCCCAAGTGCTGAGATTACCACAGGTGCAAGGCAACACACCACCAGCCAAGTCCAGCTCTTAATTTGCACTTTTTTGTTGTTGTTTGTTTTTCGAGACAGGGTTTCTCAGTAGCTTTTAAGCCTGTCCTGGAACTCTGGTAGACCAGACTGATCTCAAACTCAGAGATCGGCCTGCCCCTGCTTCGCAAGTGCTGTGATTAAAGGCGTGCGCCGCCGCCAACCGGCCTATCCCTGCACTTTTATGTTCTGTGGTATGTGGGTGTTTGTGTGCCTGTGTGTAGAGGCCAGGTTAATGCTGACTGTCTCCAGCTCCCCGTTAGACATGCCACTGTGTCCAGCTCTGATGTGGTGCTGGGGATCTGAACTCAGGCCCTCAGGATTCTACGACAAACACCACCAACTAAGCCAGTTATTCTTCCGCCAGCACTCTTTATACCATCTCTTCAAAGATATTCCATCTATCACGTTTTCTGTTTGTTTGAGATAGGGTCTCTTCTCTGTGTAGCCCTGTCTGTCCTGGAATTCAGAGATCCACGGGCCTCTGCCCGTGTGCACCATGACTGCCCGGCAAGAAACTCCATCATCTGTGACAGCCTACATCAAACTAGAGGCCGTGGTGAAAGCTGAGGGAAATAAACCACGTACTGAAAAAAGCAAAGGCTGCATCTCACTTGCACTATGATGCTGCAGATGTGACTCAGAGGCTCGACATTTGCCTGGTGTGCGTTAGACCAGGACAGGCTACAGAGAAACCTTGTCTTGGAAAAAAAAAACACAAAACAAAACAACAACAAAAAGACCTTGATTTCAATACCCAGCACTGCAAACACTCAGGACACCAGGAGCTAGAACAAGGCCCTGTCTCAAAATGCATTTTTTATTCATTTATTTATTTATTTTTGAGAAAGCTGAGAGCCAGGCAAGATGGCTCAGTATATAAAAAGTCTGATACTATGAGTTCCTGGAACCCCCAATGAAGGCAAATGACTCCCCAGAGCTGTCCTCGGAACTTAACACTAGAGTATGCACACTTATATAATAATACATAGTTTCCTGTGCAGCACCGCTGACAGTCACGCTCGGGACACATGACATTGTATGAGTTATCAATGTGAGTCGGGCGCGGTGGCGCACACCTTTAACCCCAGCACTCGGGAGGCAGAGAGGCGGCTCTTTGTGAGTTCGAGGCCAGCCTGGTCTACAAGAGTTAGTTCCAGGACAGCCAGGGTTGTTACACAAAAAACTCCTGTCTCGAAAAACCAAAAGAAGGAAAAAAAAGGGAGAACTAAAAATTAGCCCAATTAATTTTCTACTCAGACATTTCTCATGAGGGAAGGAAGGAGGAAGGAGGGAGGGACTTGATGGCTAGTCTCCACCCTCATTTTAATTTTTTATTTTTTTATTTTTTTTGGCTTTTTGAGACATGGTTTCTCTGTGGTTTTTAGAGCTCCACCCTCATTTTAAACAGTGCAAGTTTTGCCCAAGGCAGTGTCTTTAAAAAGGCACTCAGACACAGTCAAAAAGATCCCAAGGCAATTTACACACAGGGTTGAATGTGTAAATGCTAGAAACCTATAATGCCATCTTAGACAATGCCAGGCTACACACAGTGTCTAGAGTATTTAAGAAATGCTCATACCCCTAAGAATCCCAAATCAAGACTCCCTGCAGGGGCTGGAGAGATAGCTCAGAGGTTGAGAGCACTGACTGCTCTTCCAGAGGTTCTGAGTTCAATTCCCAGCAACCACATGGTGGCTCACAACCATCTGTAATGAGATCTGGTGCCCTCTTCTGGCCAGCAAGCATACAGACAGACAGAACACTGTATACATAATAAATAAATAAATTTAAAAAAAAAAAAGACTCCCTGCAAATGTGCATGGGGTGGCAGGTGCCAGTACCAGAGGGCCTGCTGCAAACCTGCTGCTCGACCAGGTCAGGGACACTGAAAACATCCTCTGGCCTCAGAACAAAGAGGGAATACGGATGCAAGGGATAGCACTGATCAAGAACGTAAGAAATAGGACAAGCAAGCAATGCCGGGTGGTGCTGGTGCACAGCACTTGGGAGGTAGAGACTGGTGGATCTCTGTGAGTTCGAGGCCAGCCTGGTCTACAGAGGACAGCAGGCTACACAGAGAAATCCTGTCATGAAAAAACAAAAGAGGAAGGGAGGGGAGAGAGAGAGAAAGAGAGACTCCTAAACAAACAAGGTAGTGTATGCCTATAAAAAAGTCAAGACAGGATTGCTCTCAGTTCGAGGCCAACCTATGCATTGTCATGAAGAAAGGGAATGGGAAGGGAAGGACTCTCAGTTTTTCTGACACCTTATATTGCACTGGAGCACATAGTGTTTAGCCAGGACACACAGCCTGGAGTTACTTGTACAACATTAAATTCAGAAGGACTTTTGGGAAGACTCTTCAGAGAACAGGCTGGAGGGAATGCCTCTTCCGCATCTGCTCTCAAACCCAGCAGGGCAACAGGGTGAGCACGCAGGCGCACGAAGCCTGCTTCCTGGCAGGAAGACTAGCCGGCAGAGAAAGAGAGACCTATTAGCGGACAGGTGGCGACTGCCGCGCTGAGTCCCGGGTCTTCCAAGCCCTGCTATTTATTCTCCTTCGCCACAACCTCCACCTCTCAGGCCAGATATGGAGAGCTGGAAGCTCTGCCTGTCCCCCATTCATATTCCAGTAACTGACAACCCTGCAGCCCCAGGCTGGTCATGTCATGTTCCCAGCTGGCCTTCTAGCCACCTCGGTGGTGATGCTGAAGCTTCCCCTCCACCTCCCAGCCACAGAAGACCAATGGTACTACCATCAAAAGGTACTTAATAAGCGCCAAACCGCTTGGGGTTCAGACACAGAATCAGAGGGGCCTGGCCCAGCCTTCAGAGGAGAGGGTCATTTATGACCATTAAGGCAGAGTAAGGCAGGCTCCCAGAGGCTAATAAAACTCCAGGGAAGGAAGTGGGGATTAACCACTTCCTCCCACCTCTCAAGAAGGGGTTTCATGTTGTACCAAACTGCAGAATAGAAGGTTCTAGGGTGGGGGTAGGGGTAACATCGTCAGAATGGCCTACACCTGGCCAGGGCCTTGGCAAAGGGAGGAGGCGGCTACGAGAGCTCTCGTGCTTTGACTTTTCCACGTGTGGCAATTTTACCAAGTCCTCTTGGCCCGCCCCTTGGCACGGGTCTGGACTCTGTCCAAGTACAGACCGGCCAGCACTGGAGGATTTAGCGTTTGTTTGCCAAGTGCTGTGCCGGCACAATGGCCTAATTCTTTTACATTCCATCGGACAGTTTTGCTGGATCAAAAACAATCCTTACACTGGGCAATAAATACATAATCCTTCAAATTGTACCCTTTTGTCATTTGTTTTGAGACAGGGTATTATTCTATAGCTCTGGCAGTCATTGTGTACAGAGCAGGCTGGCTTTGAACTCAGATCCGACTGCCTCTGCCTCCCGAATATTCCACCACAATCAGCTCAAATTTCAACTTTATTTAAAACTTATTTTATCAGCTTTACTCAAGCTTAAGAAATGTAGGTTACTCTGTGAGTTCGAGACCAGCCTGGTCTACAAGAGCTAGTTCCAGGACAGGCTCCAAAACCACAAAGAAACCCTGTCTCAAAAAAACCAAAAAAAAAAAAAAAAAAAAGAAATGTAGGTTACAGGAAAAAAAAAGAAGTTTTTGTTTTGTTTTTTTGAGAAACGGTCACACTCAGGTTGGCTTTAAACCAACTCTGCCTCCAAAATGTTGGGATTCATACACAACACAACCAATGTCTTGAAAACCCCCAGGTAGCTTGAAGCTAGCCTTGACTAACTCCCTCCAACTTCCTGGCTTCTCTCTGCCACCTTGGCAGGGTGGCACCAGCCCATGCCACCACATCAGGTGGAGACAAAAATTTACAGATACAGGCAAGCTGAGCCAAGGAGAGTAGGAGAGAGCCCGAGAGATGGCTCAGTGGTTAACTGCTGCTTTTCCAGGACCTGAGCTCAATACTACTCACCAGGGTCCCTAACTCTAGTCCAATACCCTCTTCTGACCTCTACAGGTACTGTCTCCAGATGGTGTGTAGATACCCATGCTGGTAAAATGCCACACAGAAAATTTAAATAATAATAATAAAAAAAAAGATTAAGAAGCATGCTAACTGGGATGGTCTCTTAAATAGATAGAGATCGGAGTAAAGCGTTGGGGATGTTGGACACACAATTACGCCATAATACACAATCAGTACAAAACCAACCCTCACCCACATTCCCACAGCAGGGAACAAAGTCACACATGCTGAACCAGAAGACGGCAGGTGTAGATCTGTCAGGCACCCCATCCCACCCTGCCCTGAACTGATTTCTCTGAGCCCTGAGGTCTCCAGAAGTCACACAAAGGTTTTCATGGTGGAGGGACGAGGTTCTGGAGTTCCAATCCAGCTAGGCTGGATACTGGTGGCATGCTTGTTTTATTGTTTTGTCAAGACAGGGTTTCTCTGTGTTAACAGTCCTGCCTGTCCTAGAACTCACTTTGAAGACCAGGCTGGCCTCAAACTCACTGAAATCCACCTGCCTCTGCCTCCGCCTCCCTAGGGTGCTGGATTAAAGGTGTGCCACGACTGCCCAGCTGGCATGCTTTTTTCCAATCCCTGCACTGGAGGCAGAGGCAAGAGGATCTCAGTTCAAGGCCAGCCCAGAATACAAATTGAGATCAAAGACAACTTCCTAAAGGACCCAGTTTCAAACAACCAAACAAATAAATAAAAATCATGCATGCACACCCAGAACTGAACCGTAAAATCCTCTTCTAGTGTTAGAATCTGTGTCCTCCTGGCTCAGCTCCAGAGACAGGAATAGATTGGGAGGGTCATCATCCACACAAACCTGTGTTGCAGCCCTGGGAGCCAGAGAAAGCAGAAGCTCTTCCTCAGTGACTCACTGCCCCCTCCCCTCAGCCCATGTGTGCCTAGGGCAAGCTTCCTCCCTTGCCCTAGGCATGCAGGGGTGGGAGGGGTCAGAAAGCCTTGAGGCTAACCCTGGTCCTCCTCAAGGATACTTGGGGCTCTGGAGATAAAGTAGGGAACCCATTCAGGGTTCTAAACGAAGCTGTCACACAAAATGTCAGGCACCATCCCGAACATGGCACACAACACACATACAGGAATAATGAGGACAACTTATTGTTCTACCATTTGTGCTGGAAGGGGCTAAATGTAGTATCAGGACCTAATCAGGAGGTTTTCAGGATAAACTGTGGGGACATAGACACACCTTAAAAGGAAAAAGTTGGGAATTAAGGCAAGTCCCAACTTAAGCCTATTAAGAAGCAGAGGTCCTCCACAGGAGCAGGCCAAAGCGCTCACACACACCCATCCCCAGGAAACCCAGAAGTCAGGACAAAAGCTAACTAACTGGCTATGTACAATTTAGAGTGTTTTAGGTCTAGTCACAGCCAGGTATACGTGCACCTAAGGGGCAGGGCCGGGCTTTCACGACACCATCCATCCAAGACAAGCAGGCCATCCTGTCCCACACTGCAGGACAGCTACTATTCAAGCTTTTGGGGAGCAAAGCCCCAGAGAATTCATACAGCAGGACATGCAGATCAGCAGGAAAGAAAAGGCCACAAGGACATGAGGTACAGGACATGAGGTACGAAGAACCCCATTCTCTGGGTGCAGGAAGAAAGGCCAAGAAAGGGTTCCAGTAGCAACTCAAACCAAGGTCTGCAAGCAGCAAGCTGGCTGATGTGGGGTGAGTCCCAGGGCGTGAGGGAGCAAAGTTCAGGAAGAAGCAAGGGAGGAAACCAGGTCCAAAGCCCTGGATTTAATCATTAACTGCTTCCCGAGGGTCTCCTTTGTATTTCTGCTGCGCACTGGCTTTTCGGTAACTCGGGCAAACACTCACACTTGCCTGCCCTTCAAAGCCTGGAAGGTGGGGCTGTTCAAACAGCAGCCCAGCGTCACAGCACCACAGGGGATGATTCAGGGAGATTCCACCAGAGAATGCAGGAGACTGCTGGGTCTATGGTGGTGGCACAGAGGGGAGAAGGCGGACAGCTAAAGACACCTGGGCTTTGGTGGGGACCCACACACCTGCCTGGTTCTCTTCTCTAAGAGCACACAGGACAGCCCAGCAAGACACAGTAGCTAATTTCCCAGCCCTAAAGAGGTTGAAGCAGGAGGATTGCCACAAATTCAAGAATAATCTGGGACTCACACAGATAGCACGTATGAAACCTTCTCTCAAATAATGTAATTAGCTTAATCAAACAAATATTCAGTGGAACCAAACAGCTTCCTTCAGCCAATCTAATTAATCTGACGCTGCTGAACTGAACGGCTACTGTAGATGAGGTCTAACTGCCCAGGCATTTTCCAGATTTCCAAAGGCCCATCTACTCAAAAGCTCCCAGGTCTTTTGGGGACCCCACCACCACCACCGTGGCTCTTCATCCCTTTCCTGGGTACCACCCAATCAGTTCCCCTAGACTGTAGGTGGGGAACAAAGCAGAGGATGCCACTCTTCCCGGTCCAAAAGGGCTGGTGAGGAAGCCTTCCTCCACAGCCAGCCTTGTGGGGTGGGAGAAGGGCTCTGGACCCTGCAGGAAGGAAGCAGCCTGCAGCCTCCTGTAAAGATCAGGGAGTCACGTGCCCCCACTGGTACGATCAGGTCACTTCCCCTGGGACCTCATCACCAGCGGAAGGCTATTCTGAAAGACACTTACAATAGCTGGTCCACGGCAAAGCTGCCCTGATGGGGACCAGGAAGTAGCTCTGTTGGTAGAATGCCTGCTAACTGGCCCCATTTCATCTTCTGCACAGTTTACATTCTTGTTAAGAAGCCAAAATGCAACATTTGCTGAAAGGAAGCCACCTGGTTGCCTAGGCAACTAAGTGCTCAGACCCAATCAATGGCCACTACAGAAAATCCACTGTCAGTTCCAAAGGCTCTGGCTGCTCTGGCTGCTCTGGCTCCCCTGCCCTGCCCTGCCCTGCGGACACCTCTGGAACGTCACAAAAGCTGCCTTTCTGGTAACTTTTAAAACCCTACTCTAATGTAAACGCAGAGCACTTTTACCAATGACTCAGGCCAAATGCTGCTGACCAGCAGTCTTCCCGTAATCCGGTGACGCAAACGACGGTCCCCAGACGGCAGTCTCTGGGTCTCTGCGTCCCTCAGACACCAGGAGGGAGTTAGGCAAGGCGGACACTCGGTGGAAACCACCGATGGAATGGACTTCACCTCCACATTTTCCAGGCAGTCCTCGAGGAATTCGCCTCCCAGCGGGTATCTGCTCAGTAAAAACAATGTGCCCTGGCCATTTGCCTTGTGGCCCAGAAACAGCAAATGTTCACCATGGGGGAGGGGACAGAATGGGGTTTCCTTGGAGAGGATGTGGCTTTTCAGGTAGAGACATCCTGCACCCATCAGCAGTGAGCCAGGCCATGGCAATTTCTACCATTAAGACCCACCCGTTGGGGGCTGGAATGACGATGGCTCAGCAGCTGAGAACACTGGCTGGTCTTTGAAAGGACCTGGGTTCAATTCCCAGCACCCACATGGCAGCTCACAACTGTCTGGTTCTGCAGGATCCACACCCACCAGGATGCGTACTCAGAAACACATATAGGAAAAACACCAATGCACATAAAAGTTTAAAAAAAATTAAAAATAAATAAACCTTTAAAAAAAACCCACCCCACTTACTGGGAGTAGTGATGGTAGCACAAGCCTTAAATCCCAGCACTCGTGGAGTGAGAGGCAGGCAGATCTGTGAGTTAGTTCCAGGATAGGTTCCTGTCTTTGGTAGGGGAGACTTACTGGGCCGGCAAGATAGCTCAACAGGTAGAAGCTTGGTGCTAAGCCTGCCAACCTGAGTTCAACCCTCAAGACCCACACGGTGAAAGGCGAAAACAAGCTCCCTCAAACTGTCCTCTGGCCTCCATGTATGGAAAAATAAACAAGATGTAATTTCTAAAAAGAGTAAGAAGTTGGCCAAAGTATGCTGAGCAGAAAACTCAAAGGAGGAAACCCGGATAAGCAGCAATAGGACGCATGAACGCTACACCCATCCGCCCTTTCTGGTAATCACGGAAGTGTGGGGTAAAACAGGACCGGCCATTTTTCTTCCATTAGATTGAGGGCAATAGGCAGACAGTGGGAGGAAATGGGGCTGGGGGTGGGGGAGCAAGGCCTGGGGCTATTAACATTTCAAATGTGCCTCTTCAGGGTCCCAGGGTCCCAGAAGTCCAAGGTAGCCAGGCCAGGAACTGCTGCTGGAAAAGACCAAACATTCCTGTCAGCCTAAGGAGACCAGGCCCAAGCCTGGAGCAGGAAGGGGTAGCCAGCCCTGAGTGGAGCATTCAATATGGCTCTGCAAACAGCTTCGTGGCTCTGTGTGCACGCGTGACTGCTAGGGAGACACGAGGGTCTAGCACTTTTAATTAATTTGGGACCATCAGGATAGCTCCGCAGTTAAGAATTCTTGGGCCTCCCCAGCACACACATGATGGTTCACAACCATCCCTAACTCCAGGTCTCCAGACCTCATGGGAACTTGGCACGTGTTTGGGTACACATACATGCATACATATAAACAAAGCTCTCATACATATAAAATACATTTTTTAAAGCTTTTCAGGGCAGGGTTGGATTAAAAGGTGTGCACCACCACTGCTGGGCACAATTTTTTTTTTTTACTTTACATTTACAGATAACCTAAAGAGCACATTTAGGTACAGTGGTTATGTTAAATCAGGACTAGAATGAACTAGATAAATTTTCTTTAACAAATATAAACAAGGCAAGCTGGGTGGTGGTAGTACAAGCCTTTAATACCAGCACTAAGAGAGGCAGAGGCAGGTGGATCTCTTTGAGTTCAAGGCCAGCCTGGTTTACAGAAGGACACCCAAGGTTACACTGAGAAACCCTATTGAGCCTCCTATCCATGATTCCAATATGACCAGCTAGCCTTCTGTATATGACATCTCAATTCCAATCTTCATAGCAAGTATTGTCTCAAAAAAAAAAAAAACAAAACACCTAAATCTGAACCAGACAGTCCCAGGTGCGCCTGTTTTCCTTCCATCTCCCGAGTGTAAGATGAGCAAGGCCAGCGAAGGGCAGGGCAGATGAAGGCTAAAGGCTGAACAGACTCAGAAAAATGACATCCTACTGCATGAGCAAACTGTAAAAACCAAGTCAGGCTTTAGAAGACCCTCTAGTGTGACTATAGGAACACAATTTAAAAACAAAATTCTCAGAGGCAGGCGGATCTGAGAGTTCAAGGCCAGCCTGGTCTACCGAGTGAGGTCTGGTACAGCCAGGGCTACACAGAGAAACCCTGTCTCGAAATACAAAAAAAGAAACCAGAACTGTCATCCTGTGCTCCAGTCTCAAGTGTTACCAAAGCAGCTGCAGTAGGTTTCCGTGGTGTTGGGAATGGAACCCAAGCTTGGTGCACGGCTACTTAGAAGCACTCAAAGGAGTTCACCCATGTGTGCATATCTTCTGGTAACTGAGCAAACCTGCTTCAGATGGAGAGAAGACGCTCACCCACTGACAACAGGCACCCGGGACAACGGAAATCAAAGGGCCTGGTGGAGAGCTAGTTAGTTACACAGCACAGAAGGCGAGCAGCCTAGGAGCAGAGATCCTGAAGAGATGACATCACGAGTTTAAACGCCATGCTTAGCTTCTCCAGTCGCCCCTGGACAATCAGCAGGACAATGCAGCACCCACAAATTCAAGGCCAACCTGGATGACACAGTGAGGTCCTATCTGGGAGAGGGAGAGAAGTAGCAAGACCACACAACATCCCTCCTAGGAGGAAAGAAACTATGAGACCTCTCTGTTGTGGGCCAGAGAGCAGATCCAGGGCTGAGAGGACCCAGGCTCAAGTTCCCAACACCCGTACAGTGAGTGGCTCACAGCCATCTGCAGCTCCAGGTCCACCCAGGGTCCTCTTCTGACCTCTGCAGGTACTGCACAAATGAAATACATAGACACACATAAAGTCAAAACTAAGGGGCTGAAGACACAACTCAGAGGAAGAGACAGGTCTTTCAGGGGACCCAAGTTTGATTCTCACCACCTACCACATGGCAGCTCACAACTGACTGCATCTCTAGTCCTAGGAGAGAGATCCAACACCCTCTTCTGACTTCCACGGATATACCAGACATGCAGACATGCACATGCTCCAAATATATATACAAGCAAAATACCCATAAACGTAAAATAATAAAAAATACTAACAAGAATGTTTTTAGAAACCCTGTCTCGAAAAAAACCAAAAAAAAAAAAAAAAAAAAGAATGTTTTTAAAAACTTTTTTTAGCTGGGCGGCAGGGGTGCAACATCTTTAACCCCAGCACTCGGGCGACAGAGGCAGGTGGATCTCTCGAGTTTGAGGCCAGCCTGATCTACAAAGCTAGCTCCAGGACAGCTAGGGCTGTTAACAGAGAAACTCTGTTTCAGTGGGAGGAAAATTTAAGGGCTGGAAAAGTGACCGCACTAAGCCCCTCCCCATCGCACAAAGGGTGAGCCAAATGCAATCCAAAGTTCCCCTCACAACATCCTAGAGAAGCCAAGCACACAGATGGAAGAAAGATCCTGAGGCAGCCAGCTGGAGGGGAGACGAAGGGGACAATCTATTCTGCATTTTGGCTAGAGCAATTTTTACCAACAGGTGTTGCCAAATGGGCTGAAATCTATGCTAAATGGTGAACAAACCCACCCAAATAGGGAGCCACTGGGGCAGGTCCTTAGTAGAGGCTAGTCCTCTAACCAAGCCCACAAGAGGCAGCAAGCAAACCCACTGGCTGGGGAGGGGCTCCCATCCTGAGTGCCTTCCTGCAACCTGCCCGGACCCTCTCCATCTCAAGGCGGTAACCTCAGGCCACACCAAATTTCATCTCTGGAACCCACACATCCCCCTGTCTTCTAGGGCAGTGGACAAAGCTCACGTCCACCCTCCCTTCAATCAGGAAGCACTATAAACAAATACAAGGATGTAGGGTTCACACAGCTCCTTGGGCTAAGGGGTAGGACGCCATGACAGGGAGTCCCCAGCGAGCGAGGCTGGGTCTGAGTGAGCTGCTCCCACACGTTGGACACGATCAAATTCTCAGGTTCAAGTGTGAGGCCATAAGGAAATATAAGTCTCAGGATACTGAGATTACAGGCTGAGGCCACCATGCCAGGCTCTTGGCCACCCTGTGCCAAGCCACCACACTCGACTTCACATTCTACCATGCCTTGCCAGCAAGGATTCAGGAGCTGAGCCACTCAGCACAAACTGAGCAGGGCCCCGCCTCAGAAGCTCCCCACAGCTTGCTTTTATTTGCACCCAACTCCCTGACAGACAGGGCAGTCAGGTGACAACCAGCAAGGGTTATTTGCTAAATGGGGTCTTGGGAACTGAACTGGAGGACATCATCTTTACCAGTTCGGCTACCCCACCGGTCCTATCTAGGCAAGCTCCTCCCAACTATCCCTGGCTTGGCCTTGAATTTCCAGCAACTCTCCTGCCCCTGCTTCCAGAGTGCTGAGATTACAAGAACGAGCCTCCAAGCCCAGCCTTAGATCTATCAAGATCTGGCTCCTAATGGACACATTCAAGTATAATCCACCACACTCCAGAAAAGAGGCAGAGAACTTTGTACCTTCCTAAAAGGTGGGTGAAGGTCTCCATGATGACACGTGTCCTGGACTCCACCCACAAGAGGCTCTGTAGAAACCACCCCCACAGCCAACATCGAAATCCCCTCACTCATTCTCCGAGACTTCCAGCCCCACCAGGCTCCTCAGCAGCTCAGGTTTCACGGAACAGACCACGTCCATGTAGAGCAACCAGGCTGGAAGGCTGAGACCTCCTGCCCAGTTCCCTTTCCTCTCCAGCCCACAGGCTGTGTGAAGACAGGCGTCCCAGACACAGTGAGAAAGACTAAGAACCACCCAAAGCATTTCAGAGTTATCACTCTGGCCATCAACCAGAAACTTTTACCCCAAAAGCAGGAGCCTGGGAACTTTCAATCCTCCTGCCTCAGCTGGAATGACAGGTACAGCTAACTACAAACTATCGTCTTAAGGAACAGGAGTAGAACCTGGGAGGCAAGGATCACACCTGCAAGCCCGACACAATCCTGAACTACAGATGTCTTAACCAATAAGCTGGCTCCAGCTCAATGAGTAAGCCGGGTGACCTGGCCCCATCCCTCCAGGCCAGACCCATCCGT
Organism: Microtus pennsylvanicus; assembly: GCF_037038515.1. Classification (NCBI taxonomy): domain Eukaryota; kingdom Metazoa; phylum Chordata; class Mammalia; order Rodentia; family Cricetidae; genus Microtus; species Microtus pennsylvanicus. The sequence continues at coordinate 9,966,630 of NC_134581.1, read as the reverse complement.
AATCCCAGCACTCTGGAGGCAGGTGAGTGGATCTCCCTGAGACCAGACTGCTCTACGGAGGGAACAAACTCCACCCACAAACTTGTCCTCTGACCTCCCCATGTGCCCCACGCACATCATACACACACACACACACCAATGCATTATTTATCTTTATTATATCTGTTTTATTACCCCACACTTACGCATACATTGGGAAAGACGTTGGCTAGAAGCCCACGATGGATTCTAAATCAACATGCTCTCCCTTCCGCACTGATCCTGGAGGGCACAGACCGAATGAAACTGCAGGTGTTAAAATGTCCAAAACACTGCACTGCTGTGCCTCAGCCGGGGTTGCAACTCTCCTCTTGCAGGAGGCCTGGGCTTCCATGCCCAAGGGAAAGAACAGAACAAACTGAATGACCTGTACATCAAGCTGTTTAGTAGTAAAATATGGAACAGTTTATTTCGCTTTTAGTCTAGCCTCTAGTCCCTCCTGTCTCAGCTCCAGGGTAAGTGGCACTGAGGGAAAGTGGGTTGTGGGTTGGTCCATGAGCCACACCACACGGGTCTGTCACTGCGCGGGAGTATGGATGCCCAGAGGCCAGCTGTGACCTGCAGGCCTGGGTGCTAGGCACGTAACTCCAGGGCTTAAGGGATGAGCATCTCTCCGGTCCCAGGAAATAGGCTTTTTTTTTAATCTGTTAAAGGTTATGGTTCTAACGCAGCTAGTCAAACATTCCTTAAGTAATATGATGAAGCTAGTGACAGGTAAGATACACAGGATCCCCACTTACTTATGCTCCAAAATCCAAAACACTGCTCCCGCAAACAAAATGTCCCAGGGAGGCAAAGTCATGAGGCCCTGTCCGTTCATTCTGTGCTTTTCTGCTCCAAACTGTTACCGCTGACCAACACATGCTATTGCAAGAAACCACTCACAGAGAAATGACTTCAGTCAAATAAGAGGGGCTGGAGAGATGGCTCAGCACTTCCAGGACTCTGATTCAATTCCCAGCACCCACATAGTGGCTCACAATCACCTACAAATCCAGTCCTAGGACATCCGACAGCCTCTTCTGGCCTCCATCAGCATCAGGCATGTGTAGTACACAGACATAAAAAGCAAAACACTCACACACATTAAAAATACATATTTAAAAAAAATTAACAAAGGCAGAGTCTGGTGGTACGCACCACTCAAAGAGCTGTATCAGAAAAGCAAAACAGCTAGGCGGTGGTGGTACACACCTTTAATCCCAGCACTTAGGAGGCAGAGGCAGGTGGATGGATCTCTGTGAGTTTGAGGTCAGCCTGGTATACAGAGTTCCAGAGAGTGAGTTCCTGGACAGGGCTGTTACACAGAGAAACCCTGTCTCAAAAAAAGCAAAAAACAAAAAAATCAAAACCAACAATAACAACAACAAAAGGTTTGGGGCTGGAGAGATGGCTCAGAATTAACAGGCCATTCAAGACAAACAGCCCCCAGCCCCAGTCAACTCGCTGACACACAATTACAGAAAGCAGGCATCCTGAGATCACCTCCCCCAGAAGCACCTGGATGGAGGAACTGGCAAAGTTTGAGGTAGGGATCCATATGATAATTAAACTGGGATCCCTGCTGGGAGATGGGAACCCTCGCTAGGTGAGGTTGATCTGAGCAGAATTTAAAACTGATTTGAGAAATCTACTTTAAGAACAAAAACTAGCCCATTAGTAACCTAATATAGATCTCTCAAAAAACACTTGGTAGGTTTAGGTGTAAGGATCCACCTATTCCCGTCCCCTCCATCTGTTTTTCTATTAAAAGCAATTGTAAACAAGTTTTCCCATTTAACGTACAGGGAGGGCCGCTAAGTCACTTTCAGATGCAAATATCCAACACCTTGCCCACAGCCCCAAACCTGCTAATTCATTTGATTTCAAACTAAACGCCTTGGAGAGACTGCTTTTGGTAATAGCTGAGGACCGGGGTTCCAAGTCCGTTTCTGGCTACCCGGGTTCCCTCAAAGATTCAAGCAGAAAGTGGTTAAGAAGACACCCAAAGTAGAAGAGATGCTTACACCACCCAGGAGGAACTGTCACTCTTACTGGTATCCTCTTGTCTTCCCAAACAGAGAAATAAAAACAGCCTTGGGGTGCCATATGCTTCTGTTGTGGGGGGGGGGCTTTGAAACTGCAATCATAGGCTAAAACTCATCCTAATGACCTACCATTAGTTACTAAGAATGAACCCAGCTACAATAAACCTTGACCCATGTTTGGAACTGGATGGAGAAACAGCAAGAGTAAGCAAACCTTGTGACTATGAGCACAGGAGGGGATTACACTTTAGAACTGGATAGTCAAATAAGGGGGGGGGGGGCGCTGCTGAGTGATGCAGGCTCGGAGGCTGAGGCCGGAACTGAAGTCAGCCAAGAACCTGGCTGCAGCCAACAAACAAGACTGGAGAACAAATCAGAATCTCAAGTTAGAAGAATACACTTTCATATTTCAAAAAACAAAACCCCAAGTTAGTTCCCACAAACAAGGGCAGATACAACTGAGTTGGGCTTTAAAAGATAAAGGCTGCGGGGCTGCGGCTCAGCAGTTTATTAAAGCATTGGCTGCTCTTCCAGAAGACCCAGGTTTAATCCCCAGCACCCACATGGCAGCTCACAACTGCAACTCCAGCTCCAGAGGATCCAACACTTTCACACAGGCACAGGTTCAGCCAAAACACCAAAGCACATGAAATTTAAGAAAGAAAAAAAAATGGTAAAAGGTAAAAAGTAGGCTCAGCAACTGGCTCAGGCATTCAGGATTAAGTTGAGATCATTTTAAGGTGTGTTTTTTTAACAAACTAGACACTGTAGTAGCCTCCTGAGTCTGAAGGGCTGGACTCTTTTCTAAAACCGAGTATTTACAAGACCAAAATAAAAGAGAACACCACCAAAGTAGGAAAAAAATCTCCTCAGTCTCTAAACCCCAGGGTTTCCCTAGTCCAGATCCAACTAGATTTAAAAGTTTAACTTTGATAAAGGACAGTCAGTGAAGCCTGTAAAATTCCCCTTCCCCTTAAAAACACCTTCACTGATATCCAAGACACAATCCAAACACGGACAACCAATTTTTATAAATTATCATGTCCATGAATTCCAAAACAAGAATCTTCCCTCCTTGAGATAATTTCAGAGGCACATACAGCCAGGTCCCCCACCATGCAGATACCACAGCCTCTGTGTGTTCCAGTTTATGGCCTTTCATGTATCTGAGGTAACCTCATCAAGCAAAACACACCGATATCCCACTCTCTGCACTTCAATAAATAGTCCAAAGTTTAGCAGTCAGCAAGTGCCCGCCAAGTTTTTATATTAAAATATTTTCTGAACCACAGCCTCCTATCACTTTTGAGGTATTCGGAGCTTACTTTTGTAGCCCACAGATGAGATACACGCACTGTGACCTGGGGACCTCCAGCTCTCTCCCACCAACAGCATTCCAATTTAAATCCCATGTTTTTGGTAGGACCTCCAGAGATGGATGGATGAAGAAAGGTAGGAGAGTGGATTCTGGTTTGATTCTGACACTGTAATCTTAGCACCCTTTGGCCTGCTGAGGCAGGAGAATCAGGATGAGTTAAGACTGACTTACAACCAAGAGAGGAGAAAGGAACCAACAAATGAGAAACAAAATTGTGTGGTTTTAAAACCCATTTTTCATGGATTTTGTAACTCACACTTTTTTTTTTTTGGTTTTTCGAGACAGGGTTTCTCTGTGGCTTTGGAGCCTGTCCTGGCACTAGCTCTATAGATCAGGCTGGCCTAGAACTCAGAGATCCGCCTGCCTCTGCCTCCCAGAGTGCTGGGATTAAAGGCGTACGCCACCACCGCCCGGCTTCACACACATTTTTTAAAAATGCATGATTTAAAACACGCATAAGCGCATACCACACACACACACTGAGTTTCTGAACACTAAAAGCAGCTTCAATCCTGAATATGCAAAGCAAAATGACAACGGTGCAGAATACAGGCATGATGCTCACTCTGGGATCTGAGACAGGGACTCACACAACCAATTATTTTAGGCAGCAAATGGCCTTGTTTGGAGTGGAAGACCTTAGCCAGATCAGAGTCACAGGAAGACCCTATATTCTTGAGTTAAATCAGTTTAATTCTGGATCTTTCAGGAACCCAGTTTCCGGCTGAACTCCCTGAGGACGACCTTCATTCACCTTCAACCCTAAATTTCAAAGTCCATTTTCTGCAAAATCCCAGCCAACCCCCCCCCCCACGCCAGGAACAATACTACCATCATAGTGTTCCCCTGAGATCAGAATGGCACCATCATCACCTGTCACCTGTCCCCTGCAGGTCCCCAGAAGTCCTGCCATTTTAACCAAGTGTGCTCACTGCCCAGTTCTGAGACACACACAGATTTGCTTCCCAGTACAACTTCTAAAGAAAGCGAAGGTCTTAGCTGCAAACCTCAGAAGGAGGCACTAGCAGTTTCAAGATGTGTGGCCATGGGGCTTGGTCCCTAGGATGAGAAACCTCCACCCTATCCCTGGGGTACACAGGGACTAACTGGCTCTCAGGCTCAGAACCAGCCAAAAGCCCGAGCAAGCATGTCTCCCTTTGCTGGAAAACCCAAGTGCATCCTGTCCTTTACGCTCTCACTCTGTAGCCCAGGCTTGCCTCAAACTCATAGCCAGGCTCCTGCCTCACACTGGGATTACAGATGTAACCCATTCCCAAGCTCTTGTAGTTTTTATTTAAACCACAAATGTTTAGACATCATGTCTCAGTTTCTAAATTCAGGGCTTGCGGGATACCTGAGGCCATCTCCCCAGGGAAGCTGAACCCCCCCCCCCAAAGTCAGGTGCTGGGCAGGGCACTGGAGCCACATCATCATCCCCAGAAGGAAAAGACACCCCAAATCATTTCTCCCTGTTGACACACAATTAACTTGACATCCTTTAAAAGCCTCATGCACTGAGGTATTCTGTGTACCAAAGTCCAGACAGGGGTCCCATCTATCATCTCCCCAAAAGTGAAGACAGCAATGCATCAATCACCCACCCCCCAAAAAAGGAGCCCAGGTACTTTCCCAGCCAGAGGCAATGACTATTTAAAGGAACTCCCTTAGACCCCCTAGACATCATTTCCTTCAGGAGGGAAGAGGAAGATTTGTTGGTCTTTTTATTCAAAGCACCAGGCTGTGACCCTCACATTCAGTAAGAACAAACGTCTAACCATTTCTTGCTTTAACGGAAAACTGAGAAAGAGGGATCTTGCTCAAGACTCAGCAAGCTTGATGTTCCTTTTAACAGCCTCCCATCTTACTTCCCTGACCCCCACATGTTGACAGGGACTTTTAAAGGCATCAGGGTGGGACCCGGGATGGAAACAAGTCTCACTTTGGTCTCACACGCTCTCCCACTCGGTTCACATGGTTTGATAATTTACAGTGCAAAGAAACAATGAAATCATGTCACCTGCAGGGTAATGGATGGAAATGAAGACCGTCCAAAAAGCCCAACTTTTCCTAAATATGGCCTGTGAGGGAATAAGGGGCTTCAAAGATGAGGAGGGGGTGGCACACACCTTTAATCCCAGCACGTGGGAGGCAGAGGCTGATGGACCTCTGAGTTGGAGGCCAGGCTGGACTACAGAGTGAGTTCCAGGACAGCTAGGGCTACAGAGAAACCCTGTCTTTAAAAAAAAAAAAAAAATGGGGACAGAGGGAAGACCAGAAAGGAAAAAAAAACAAAATTAGATATTTATTGACACAAAAGCAGAAGAAAAGGAAGCCAGACCTGGTGATTAAGGAGGTAGCTAGGAAACGCTCCGATGAAGATGCCATTAAGAAACTCACAGTGGTCAGCTTACTCAAACACGTTTTGTTTTGAAGTGAAGCCAGTCATGGTGGCTCCCATCTGTAATCTCAGCATTGGGTTACATAGTTCCAGGACACCCTAGGCTAAAGAAAAAGACCCTACCTCAAAATAAACACGGTGAGTTAGCTTCTGGCAAATCAGTCAGCACCAAACACCTACAGTCTTAGCCCAAATGGAGCACCTTTGACTAAAAATTAAAAAAAAAAATTTCAATTTTTTTCCCCTCCGTGGAAAAAAACCCGGATTCCCTGCCTAGTCCTGGCACTTGATCCTAATCTTCAAGTGAATTGGCTCCATCTCCCCGCTCAGGGATTTTCTAAAAGTAATGAAAGAACATACTAGAAACATCAAGCTACGACTGTGAGAAAACGGGAGTCAACCCACGGCTGAAAACCGAAGTGAACTTCATTTTAGGGAGGAAAAAAAACTTAAAAAGCTAACTTCCTCGCCTTACAATTTCAAACTTTTTTCCAAACCAGTCAATTTAAGGCCAGAGGGTAGAGGATGGCTCCGCCCTCCTCCCGAAATAACACGTTAAAGTGGACCCGCCGCGGCGGTGCCGGCAATCCCACTCTAAATCACGCGGGGCAGCGAAAGCCTTGTTTGTCCCCTGCTCTCCTCCCAGCGATAGGGATGGCACTGCGACCGCACAGGGTCTCATATTTCCAGGTAGAGCTAGACGAGCTTACCCAACCCATCAAGGGTGGTCCGCCAAGCCTCTGCTCTCAGCTTCTAGTGGATGGGCTAAGTGGTGACGGTCCTGTATCAAAGTGGGGGAGGAATCAGGAGCGCAAAGGGACAATCAGGTCCGAGGGCAGCAACACAACCCCCAGGACCGAGCGGCGGGTGGCTGCCCAAGTGGAGGGCGCCTGTGGATGGGCAGGGTGGCGACCAAGTCCCCGCGGGATGGGAGATGGGGCCATCTTGGGAACAGCGCCAAAGCCCAACGGCGGTGGTCCCAATCTGGCTTCTGTCGCTCTCTCAGGAGCCCCCACGAGGCCACATGGTCACCGCACGTGGGTCCTCACCAACCAGAACATGCTTTACACATAGTACGTAAAAACAACTGTAGAAGCAAAATTAAGGAGTCAATTCCGGGGGTTCCTCAGTTCTCAAAAAGCCATATGCTTTTTACCAACAACCAGACAACCCGGAGAATGCCAACTTGTGCAAATGACAACAAAATCCAAGTCCTCGGACCCAGCACTCACGTGGGAAGCAAGTCCGCACCTCAACCACCCCTTCCCCACCCCGGAGAGCCTCTCAGCACGTTGGGCGGCCTCTGGCGGGCCCACACAAAAGGAGTCCACGACTCCAAACACACTTATCTCTTCCAAACTCGTGCCCAACTGGATACACCAACTGCACATCTCATCACGCAGGGAAATAATAATAATGATAAATATAGGTGGGCTGGCGAGATGGCTTACAGATTAAAAGGCACTTGCCTCAAAACCTGAAACGACCCGACTTCGATCCCCAGGACCCACAAGAGAAGTGGGGAGAAAACCGATTCCTGACCGTTGTCCTCTGACCTCCACACGAGTGCAACCAAATGTAAAAATTAAATAAATAAATAAAGCTAAATCCGGGGGCTAGGAGTCTATGGGTAGACTTGCCTAGCAAAAGGCCCTGGGTTTTACCCTCACCCCTAAAAAGCACAAGAAAAGTAAACAAAAAAAAAAGGAGGGAATCTAATGTTTTGGGACAGGACATACACAGGGAAAGGGTATGTCGCCAGGTCGTGGTTCTCTGAGGAACTTAAGGGGGGTATGATACAACCCTGCAAGTGTCCCCTACCCTCGCCCGCTTCCCACGCGCGCTCACCTCTTCGTCGTGGTGCTGGCAGAAGCCGAGCCGCTCCGGGAACACCGAAAGGATGGAGAAGGGCGCGCCCGCGAAGGGCGGCCCGAGCCCGAGCTGCTGTGCCGCGGAGGCGGCCGCTGGCCCCGGCGGGCCGCGCTCGATGTAATGGTCCTTGGTGAGGCGCACGCGCTGGTGCGCGCGGACACAGTTGTCGCACAGGTGTTCCTGGCAGTCGAGGCAGCGCGACGAGGCGGCGTTGCCCTCGTCACACGAGCTGCAGCCGTGAGGTCGGCGCAGCAGCAGCGCCGCGGGGGAGGCGGCCGGGCCGGGAGGCGGCTGCGGCGGCGGAGCGGCGGCTCGCTGGGGCGGGTGGTGCGCGTGGTGCCGGTGGTTGCTGTGACCGCCCGCGCCCCCGGGGCCGCCGCCCGCTCGCCCGTTCTTGGGCGGCGGCTCATCGGCGGTGGCCACCACGGCATCCAGCAGGTTGCTGAGCAGGAAAGCGGACGACGGCAGAGCGTCCATACCCGCCGCCTCGGCTAGAACCACTTTCTGGTCGCACACGGGACAGCGTAGCTTCAGCGCCTCGCTAGGGCCGGCGCCGCCGGGGGCGGGCAGCCGGTGCGCCTCGAGGCACGGCCGGCAGAAGGCGTGCAGGCAGGGCAGGACGTGCAGGCGCCGCGCCGCCGCCCCGGGGCCGCCGCCACCCGCGGACGACGTGGACGTCTGCGACGACGACGACGAGGCGGACGAGTTGGAGGAGAGCGGCGCGGGCGAGCCGCACATCTCCTTGCACAGCAGGCAGATCTGGAAGTCGGTCTCGGGGAACGAAGCCATTTGCAGGCGGGCCGGAGGGAAGAGGGCGTGCGGCGAGGAGGAGGAGGAGGGCGCGCGGCTCACTCAGCAGAGCGCATCGAGGACGCGGTGGAGGCGACCCCTGGGCCACCTCGGCAAGGCGGGCATGCACCGCCACTCCGCAGCAAGCGAGCGTCCGCCCAAAACCCAAAGTCCGCCGTGGAATGCGGTCCCGCGGCTCCAGGGGGGGAAAATTGGTCCCGACGAGTCTTGCGTGTGTTGCTTTTTTTTTCTTTTGCCCCCGGCTAAACGGATGGGGTCTCCTGGAGGGAGGGGAGAACGCCCCGAAGTCGCAGCAGCAGAAGCGGCCCCAGTCCCCGCGCGCGACGCCGGCCGCCCCGCCGCATGACGCGGCGGCAGGAGCTCCTGCGTGGCGGCCGAGACGCAGCCTCCCCCGCGGCGCGGTCGGCTGGAGCGCGCAGCTGCACCTCGTGCGGGGGCCCCCGGCCCGCGGAAGCACGCGTGCCAAGTACGCACGCGCGCTCCACGCACTCCGCTCCTCTGCGCAGCCCGGCCGGGCCGCGGTCTCTGTGCGCTCACACGCACGCGCGCCCCACGCGGCCCGGCGCCCGCGTGTCCCCGGGCCTCCTTGCTCTCTCTAGCGCGCGCTCCGACCCTTCTCCGGCCTCAGGCGCTCCGCGGCGCGGGGCCGCAGGTCCCCGCGGGCCACCCTGAATTATTCATCGGCGGGAAGATATTGGATGTACCCGCCGCCCGCTCCGCGCGGGGCCGTCGTGCAATGCTATCCGCGTTCCGCGCGCGCCGCGCGCCCCTCCTCCTCACGGCCGTCCTCTCCGAAACCTGGGCAGCGAAGGGGGGATCACATTTCCTTTGTCATCGGGCCATTTCACCCTCGCTCGGGTCCCCCCTGCAATCCCGAAGCCTCGGGGACCGAGCCTCCCTCCCGGGCGTGCTGGAATCAGAGGAGCCGCCGAGAGACCCGCGCGGCCACTTCAGGAGCCGCGTGGCCAACGCCGCCCGCGGCTCCCGCCTGCGTCATCCTCCTGCAAACGAGTCACTGAGCGGGGACGCGGGTGGCCCCGGCTGTGCGCTGCGCCTACCGGGCTCTGGCTCTCCCGGTGCCCTGGTCTCCTGGGTTGCTTTGGGTTTTATTTTTGCTCAACTCCCCTGAAACGGGGGGCACCGTGCGCGCGCGTGTCCCCTTCTTTCTCCGCTTTGCCGCCTCTCGGAACGCCGGTTATTGGGACTGATCGGAATTCGGAATCCTTTTAATCTCCAAAGGAGCAAACTCACTTCCGCCCGAGTGCTGGGAGGGGTGGGGGAGGGGAGGCCGGGGAGGGGGTTCCAGGCAAACAGGAAACATTAGCCCTCTTGGCCCGGCCCGCTTTTGTGTGCGCCTCCCCTCCTCCCACCACCCTCCTCCCCCGCTCCGGCCGCGGGGGAGACGATCGCCCCCAGGCCTCAGTGTGACGACCTTTGGAACCTCCCGGGCGAGGAGCGCAGAGCGACTCTTCCGTTTATTTAAAAAGAGAGAGAGAGAGAGAGAGAGAGAGAAAGAAAGAAAAAGAAAAAAGACTTCATTCGGAATCCCTGCCTCTTGGAAGCTGATGGCCACTGCCCGGGAGAGCTAGGGTTGCCCTGCTCCACAGCCCCCACCCCCTTTTTTCTCTTTCCTTTGCATTTCTCTAGGACTCTGCAAAGCTGAGACTGACCTCGAAGCAGCGCACAGTTGTGCAGTTGGATGTGTGGAGATAAACGAATCTGAATTCTGATCATCCGAGGGGCCGGTTACCCTCTGTTTTAATGGGAGCCCAGGCAGCTGTTAAGAGGAGGTGACCCACTGACGGCCCCTAGGCCATCTGGGTGGTGCCCCAGGCTGTTCTAGGAAAGCAACTCTAAGGCTCTCTGAAGAATGACTTGGAAAGGCGGCTCTCAAAACTTTAAAAAAAATGCCATTTAAGATGGGCGTGGTAGTGCCCCAATTATAATCCAGCAGGAACTGTGGAAGGAGATTGATCTGAGCCTGAACTACACTGGGAGACCCTACGTCAGATTAACACATGAGTAAAATACATAAATAAATGCCATCTAAAGTGTGTATAAAATTTCACTGTGTAGGTTATACCCCGGTGGAAAAAAGAAGATGGACACTGGAGCCGCAGAAGTTCAAGACCTGAGCCACATGAGACCTCTCAAGAAAGCAATGAAAGAGCTGGAGAGATGGAACCGTAGTCTTTCAAGAGGACAAGAGTTCAATTCCCAAAACCGGCCATGTATGGTTCAGAACTGCCTGTAACTCCAGCTGCTGGGAATCCAACTTCTTGCCACTGTCGGGCACCTGGCTTCATGGGCACATAGACATACATAATTAAGCAATAAAATAAAATGTAAAGAGAGAGACTAGAAGAGAATTTAGCCTCCAATCTGTCTGGATCGTGATAGGGATGGGATGCAATCCTAGATACTGCTTTCTATCCATGATAAACCAGGGAAGATCATTCTGGAACCATGATTCAATTCTACTGGATAGATTGCGGCAGAGCCCTAAGGGCTGGGCTGCTCCTGGGGTGAGAGCTTCCCAGACCCAGAGAGCCTTCGGCTCCATAGGAAGACAGCTGTTTCCAGAGCTCCCCTGCTCACCCTTGAAACAACGCTGAAGATCTCTGACCATCTGCTTCTGGGGTGTGGAAGTGAGAAAACTCAGTCCTCTAAAACTGAGCAGAGCTCCACTAAGCAAAGATGGAGCACGGAGGACCAAGAGGACGTCTTTTTTCCGTTTGTAATGAAATTGTTGGGGACACCTCAAAAAAGCATTGTTTGAAATGACCGTCTGTGCACAGGAGATGGTTCTGCAGGCTAAAGGCACTTGCAGCTAAGCCTGAAAAACAGATCCATCCCTGGAACCCCGTGGTGGATGGAGAGAAGCAAATCACAAGTTGTCCTCTGTGGTGGCAGAGACTTACTGCTGTACCTGTGTGTGTTCAGGCGTCCACAGAAACCAGAAGGAGGCATCTAATACGCTGGAACTGGAGTTAGAAGCATTCCTCAAGCTGCTGATCTGGGTGGTGGGGACTGAGAGCTTCAGTCCTCTGCTGGAGCAGTAAGCACTCCTGACTGTTCAACCTTCTTCTCTACAGCCCCTGAACATTGTTTCAATAGAAATGGGGGGCAGAAGCTGGGCATGCTGTCACAAACACATGTAATCTCACCACTGAGAGGTTAAGACTTTGAGCTAGTCCCTGGCCAGCCTTGGCTACATAATGAAATCCTATCTCAAAAGACAAAACAATAAAACTAGGGGCTAAAGCTTGGTGTGGTCTCGCAACCTAAAATGCCAGCATTTGGGAAACTGAGGTAGCAAAATTGAAAGGTTTAGGCCAGCCTGGGCTGCAGAATGGTACCCTGGTTTCTACTGTGAAGATGCAAAAATAAATAAATAAGCCAGGCATGGCCATACATCCCTTTAATCCAAACACTCAGGAGGCAGAGAAATGTATTTGAGGGCAGCCTGGTCTAAAAATTGAGTTCTAGGCTAGCCAGGGCTACAATTTTTGAGACCTGATCTCAAGAAAAATTTGATTGATAAACGATAAAAAAATAAAGGTTGGAGGTTTAACACAGTGGTAAAGAATTTGTGTGTGATACCTTGGGTCACTGAAAGGCCTTTTCTGTGGCATCTTTTCTTTTTTCTTCACGCTAGCCTCAATAATCCTATATCAAGCTCCCAATTGTCCAAGACATTTATCACCATGCCTGGCTAGTATTGCCAGTTGACAGTACAGGATTCTTCTATTGTAATTTTAAGAGACAGGCTGGAGAACTGACCCAGCAGTTAAAAGCAATCACTTTGCTTCCAGAGGATCTGGGCTCAGTTCCCAGCACCCTTATGGCTGCTCACAACCCTCTGTAATTGCAGTTCCAGAGGATTCCCCTCCCTCTTCTGGCACTAGGCACATGCATGCATTGTGTGTATATATATATATATATATATATATATATATATATATATATATATATACACATACATACATACATACATACACACACAGACAACACACTCATAGACATTAATAAATCCTGGAAAAAGGTTTTGGCCAGGTACAATACAATATCACACATTTTTAATCCAAGCACTCAGAAGGTAGAGGCAGGCAGAGCTCTTGTGAGTTCAAGGCCACGTTGGTCTACGTATTGAATTCTAAACTAATCAAGGCTCCAAGTGAGTCCCTGTCAAAAAAAAAAAAAAAAAAAGGAGCCGGGCGGTGGTGGCGCATGCCTTTAATCCCAGAACTCAAGAGGCAGAGGCAGATGGATCTCTGTGAGGTACGTCTGTGTAAAGGCATCAGATCTTGAGTTACAGACCTTTGTGGGCTGCCACGTAGGTGCTGGGAATTGAACCCAGGCCCTCTGGAAGAGCAGCCAGTGCTCTTAACCACTGAGCCCTTGAATTTCTAATCCTCTTGTCTCTCCCTCCCAAACAACAAGACTGCCCTGCATTCAAAGCCATCAATCCAGTGGCTGAAGTACATCCTAGACTTCTGGTTGGTTACTTAAAAACAAGCAAACATAGTTAGTCCCAGCACTCAGGAGGCAGAGACACGAGGGTCTCTGCCAGCCTGGTCTACAGAGTGAGTTCCAGGACAGCCAGGGCTATGTAGAGAGACCTTGTTTCAAAAACAAACTGGAACTGAACGGGTTAAAAGCACCCCCTGCCCTTCCAGAGGACCCAGAATTGTTACACCCAGCACTCACATGGGGGCTTAACAAACATCCATAACTCCATTTCCACTTAAATAAATGCAGGCAAAACGCATAAACATGTAAAATAAAATTAACTTTATCTTTAGAAAAACATAACCGGGCAGTAGTGATGCCTAGCAGTCAGGAGGTGGAGTCAGGGGGATCTTTGTGAGTTTGAGGCTAGCCTGGTCTATGGAGTGAATTCCAGGACACTCAGGACTACAAAGAGAAATCCTGTAGGGAAAAGATAGATAGATAGATAGATAGATAGATAGATAGATAGATAGATAGATAGATAGATAGATAGATGGAGAAAGGAAGAAAGAAAGAAAGAAAGAAAGAAAGAAAGAAAAAGGAGAAAGAAAGAAAAAGAAAGAAAGAAAGAAAGAGAGAAAGAAAGAAAGAAAGAAAGAAAAAGGAGAAAGAAAGAAAGGAAAGAAGGAAGGAAGAAAATAGGCAAAACAGATGCGGGTGGGGGTGGAGGGGACTGGGAACTTGCCAGAAAGAGGGAATAGGAGAAAATGCCAGAAGGAAGATGGCTCCAGAGGAGACTCTTTGGCCCCACCCACCACCACCAAAAATAAAGACAAGACAGCACAGTGGGGAAAAAACTAAGAGTTCTTTGGGTCCTAAAGTGGACAGTCCCTGAGGAGCAGGGCATCAGGACTTGAGAAGAAATGACACTTGGCTGCAGACAGTAAATTGGTTTCCTGAGCACAACTGCTGAGAATTACCAGAGCAGCGAAAAGGAAGGAGCAAAGGAGGGAGGCAGGGAAGAAGGGAGGAAGGATGGCGAGACTGGACTGTGAGACTATAATCTCAGTACTCAAAAATTCAAGGTCATCCTTGGCTACGCAGCAAGCACAAGGCTAGCCTGAGCTACACGAGACCCTCTCTCAGAAACAAAAGTTACTTAGAACTCGGGTTTTGGGTTCCTTTGGGTCCCCTTATTGTACTCTGTACATCCAATTTTTTGTCCACATAACAAGAATGATATGAATGGCCAATCAGATTTAGTAAGCTCCTCAATCAATATGCAATGCTTTACATAGTACCAAGTACATACAAAGTTCAGCAAACAGATGTTTTGTAAGTTTATTTTATGTGTATGGGTGTTCTGTCCATGTGTATGCTTATGTGCAGCATCTATGCGGGCGGAAGACAGCATTGGATCCTCTGCAGCTGTAAGCCACCACGTGGGTACCGGGGACTGAACTCAAGAGCAAACCTCCATAAACACGTTGTGACATGCATGCACCCATTCGTTTACATATAAAAATAAATAAATTGATGTAACTTTAAAATATGTATGGATGTTTTGCCTACATCAGCATTCCTAATGCCCAGGACCAGAGGATGGTGTTATATAACCATATATATATTGTGAACTACCAAGTGGATGCTAAGAGTTGAACTTGGGTCCTCTGCAAGAACAGTGCTCTTAACCACTGATCTGCCCCTCCAGGCCTAAATTTATTACATATTTATTTAGAATGTATATGTATAAGCATGTATATGCACACATAAGAAGCTCAGAGGGCAACTGTGAGGGTTGGCTGTCTCCTTCTACCATATAGATCCTGGGTGTGGAATGGAGATCTTTCGGCTCAACAGCAAGTCTCTTTATACACTCAACCATCTTGCCAGCCCTTTTCGTTTGTGTGTTTTTTAATTTATTTTTTTATTACATATACAATGTTCTGCCTGCATGTATGCCTATAGGCACCAGACCTCATTACAGATGGTCGTGAACCACCATGTGGTTGCTGGAAATTGAACTCAGAACCTTTGGAAGAGTAAGTAATACTCTTAACCACTGAGCCATCTCTCCAGCCCACTGATCTCAGCCATACAGTCCTGGCTGACTTGGAACTTGCTATCTAGACCAGGCTATTCTGGAATTTGTGACCATTCTCTTGGCTTTGCTTTTTCAAAGCTAGAGTTACAGGCGTGGACCACCACACCCAGTTAAGCATTGTTTCACGCCACTACATTTTAAAGTCACTTGTTTTGTAGAAATTGATCTTTGGAACTAAAAGAGCCCCCACCCAGTTTACCTTACCTCTGCTGCCTGATTCAAGCCCCTGATTCCCTCCCTGGAGGATTGAACCCTTGGACTCCCTTGTATTGGTCAAAGTTCCCTGACCCTGGGCTATCCCCAGCCCCTGACTTTAATACACTGATAATTACTTTGAAGTTAATTTATGTTGTGGTAAATTTCTGTTTGGCAGGGTTTTCTGTTGTTATTGTTGCTTAGGGTATTATTTGTTTGTTTTATTTGGAGACACTGTCTCTACACTGTGTAGCTGAGGATGACTTTGAACTTCTGATCCTCCCGCCTCAGTTTCCAAATGCATGCTCCACTACTGCCCCGGTTTACACAGTGCTGGGTGGGGATCGAACTCAGGATTTCCTACATGCTAGGCAAATACTTCACTACTGATTTCAGCACTTGAGAGGCAGAGACAGGAGGATCTCTGAGTTCAAAACCAGCCTGATCTAAAGAGCCAGTTCCAGGACAGCCAGGGCTACACAAAGAAACCCTGTTTGGAAACAAACAAACAAACAAAAACAACAAAAAAAAAAACCAAAAATAAGTGGGTTGTTGATGGCACACACCTTTAATCCCAGCACTTGGGCAGCAGAGGCAGGTGGATCTCTGTGAGTTCGAGGCCAACCTGGTCTGCAGAGTGAGTTCCAGGACATCTAGGGCTGTTACACAGAGAAACCTTTCTTGAAAAGCAAACAAACAAAAAACAAAACAAAACATTTTACTACTGAGCTACATACCAAGACTCAAACTTTTTTTTCCTTTTTGTTATTTTTTGTTTTGAAACAGGATTTCTTTGTGTAGCCCTGATTGTTCTGGACTTACTGTACAGACCAGATATCTGCCGGCCTCTATTAAAGTCGCATACCACCACCGCCCAGGTCGTCGTTGTCGTCGTCGTCGTCGTCGTCGTCTTCGTCTTCTTCTTCTTCTTCTTCTTCTTCTTCTTCTTCTTCTTCTTCTTCTTCTTCTTCTTCTTCTTCTTCTTCTTCTTCTTCTTCTTCTTCTTCTTCTCCTTCTCCTCCTCCTCCTCCTCTTCCTTCTCCTCCTCCTCTCCTCCTCCTCTTCCTCCTCCTCCTCTTCCTCGTCCTCCTCCCCCACTCTCTGTTTTTGTTTTGTTTTGTTTTTGTTTTTTTGTCTGTAGCTTTGGAGCATGTACTAGAACTCACTTGGTAGATCAGCCTGGCCTTCAACTCACCTGGGGGGCTCTTTATTCCTTCCTTCCTTTTTCTTCTTTTTCTTTTTTAAGACAAGTTCTCACTGTGACAAGAGTTCACTGTGTATATAACCCTGGCTGTCCTGGAACTAACTATGTAGACCAGACTGCTCTCAATCTCACCAAGATCTCCCTGCACTGGATCCCCTGGGACTGGAGTTACAGACAGCTGTGGACTGCCGTGTGACTGCTGGGAATCGAACCTGGATCCTTCAGAAGAGTGGCTAGTGCTCTTAACTACCATTTCCCCCTTTGGTTGTTCCAGACGGGGTTTCTCTGTAGCTTTGGTGCCTGTCCTAGAACGCACTCTGCAGACCAGGCTGGCCTCAAACTCATAAAGATCGGTCTACATCTGCCTCCTGAGTGCTGGGATTAAAGGTGTGCAACACCACTCTTCTCCCCCAATTTTTTTTTTAAAAGGACAGATTTTCATTATGTTGCCTGTATAGCTCAGACTGACCTCAAAGTTATCATTCTCCTGCCTCAGCCTCTTGAATAAGTCGATGCATGACAGATGCGTACCAATGCTTGTCTTTCAGATTTCACACTTGAGACCACTTCTTTCTGTGCTTGGCTTCCCTCATTCAGCCTGATGTCTTCCAGGCTTTCCATATTCTCACAGATAGCAGATTTTCTTTCTTCCTGACGACGAACAAGACCCGGAGAGATGACACTGCCGGGCAGTGGTGGCTCACATCTTTAATCCCAGCACTTGGGAGGCAGAGGCAGCGGATCTGAGTGAGTTCAAGGCCAGCCTGGGCTACAGAGCCAGTTCCAGGCTAGCCAGGGCTACACAGAAAAACCCTGTCTGACAAAAAAAAAAAGAAAGAAAGAAAGAAAGAAAGAAAGAAAGAAAGAAAGAAAGAAAAGGGAAGTGAATACAGACACACACACACACACACACATCTCTCCGGGTCTTGTTCGTCTTCAGGAAGAAAGGAAATCTGCTATTTGTGAGAATATGGAAAGCCTGGAAGACATCAGGCTGACTAAGGGAAGGCAAGCACAGAAAGCACACACACACACACACACGCGCACACACACACACACACACACTGGGCCTTTAGTCCCAGTACTCAGGAGGCAGAGGCAGGTCTTGTCTATAGAGCAAATTCCAGGAGAGCCAGAGAAACCCTGTCTCAAACAGAAAAAGTGAACTGTGAACTGCCTGGAACTCCAGCTCTAGGAGATCTGGCATTTGAAGGTTCTGCTCCTGTGTGCATAAATCCACACACAGATAAGCATAATTAAAAATAAGATTAATATCAGGCTGGAGAAATGGCTCAATGGTTAAGTGCACTGGCTGCTGGCTCTTTCAAAGGACCCAGGTTCAATTCCCAGCACCTCCATGACAGCTCACAACAGTCTGTAACTCCAGTTTTGGGAGACTGGGGATCCATGGCAAAACACCAATGAACATAAAATAAAAATAAATAAATTAATTTTTAAAAAGTGACTTTCTAAAAAAAAATAGGTAAATAAGATTATTATCAGAGACTAAAACGTATTCCATTGCAGGAGCCTCTCTCTCTCTCTTCTCTTTCCCCTCTCATCCGCGTGTTGTCCATTCATCCATGCCTTGTCATCCTCTCTTATTCCTGATAGAGAAACTGCATAGTTCTCCAACATCTTCAAATTCCTGACCCTCCTCCCTCAGCCTCCAAGTGGCGGCATGCGCCATACACCAGTGTCCTGCTCTCTAATTTCCCTTATCCAAAGGACATTTAAGCTGAGTTCACATTATGAACACTGAAACATAAAAGTCTCTTCAACAGGGGCTGGAGAGATGGCTCCCAGGTCAAAGAACCCTGACTGCTCTTCCAGAGGACCTGGGTTCAATTCAAAGCACCCACATAGTGGCTCAATACCATATGTAACTCCAGTTCCAGGGGACCATCTGACACTGTCTTCTGACCTCTTAGAGTGCCAGGCACACACAGAGTGCACATGTGTACACAGCAGGTAAATACACACACACACACACGTAAGATAAAAACAATACATTTTAGGCTGGGCAGTGATGGCACAAGCCTTTAATGCCAACACTTGGGAGGCAGAGGCAGAGGCAGAGGCAGGTGGATCTCTGTGTGTCAGAGGCTAGCCGGTTCTACAGAGTGAGTTCCAAAATAGCCAGGATGTTTCACGGAGAAACCCTGTCTCAAAAACTGAAACAAAACAATAAATCTTTTCAAGAAATCTCTCCCACATGCTGAGTTCGGATCCTCCGGGTACCTACCTAGAGGTAGAGTTGCTTCTGATCCTTCTAGAAATCGCCGATACTTTGCCTCACTGGCTACACGAGGTGCATTCCCTCTCAGACATGTCCATCCCTCCTCAGACATGCCCATCCAGAGGGGACCCTGACCCAGGGACTGCAGCCCGCAGGCAGGTGAGCTCCAGTACCTTGCGCAACTTGGGCTGGGCAGACTCTGTGGCTCCAGGGGTTTGTCAGCACAGGCCAGGCCTCTGCTGTATTAGGGACTGTCTGTCGTTTCCCCACCCTAGGGACTGTCTGCCGTTTCCCCACCCTAGGGACTGTCTGCCGTTTCCCCACCCTAGGGCTTATCCTCCCTGGGGTCCCAGCTTAGACTCTCTGGCCACTGAGGCTGGGCCTGGTGGCCACCTGGGATCGTAGCACCCACAAGATAGAAGAAAGAGGATTGTTGTCAGTACAAGGGCAGCCTGGTCTATAGATACAGATCGGCCAAAGCTATTTAATGAGTCTCTGTCTTTTGTTTGTTTGTTTTTTGAGACAGGGTTTCTCTGTAGCTTTGGAGCCTGTTGTCCTGGAACTAGCTCTTGTAGACCAGGCTGGCCTCAAACTCAGAGATCCACCTGCTTCTGCCTCCCGAATGCTGGGATTAAAGGTGTGTGCCACCACCGCCTGGCCCATAATAATAAAAGCATAAATTAAAAATGAATCAACTTTGAAATTGTTTGGAAGGCAGTGGCGGTACACACCTTTTAATCTCAGCACTTGGGGAGACAAAGGCAGGTGGAAATTATATGAGTTCTAGGCCAGGCTGGTTTACATAGTGAGCCAGCTGGGGCTATACAGTAAGACCCTGTCTCAAAACAAACAATTGAAGACAATAAAAGTTAAAAAAAAAAAACACAATACACACACACAAGCTGGGCAGTAGAAGCAGGCAGTTCTCAGCAAGTTGGAGGCCAGAGCCTGGTCTACAAAGCGAGTTTCAGGATAGGAAGTACTGTTACACAGAGAAACCCTATCTCGAAAAACCAAAAAAAGATAAAGAAAAGTTTGGTACAGAAGTGTGTGTCTTTAATCCTAGAGCTGGGGAGGCAGAGACAAGGACTCCTGGGGCTTGCTGGCCAGCAAATCCAGCAGGTGCAACCAGATTGACAAGTTTCAGGTTAGTGAGACACCTTGTCTCAAAAATAAGGTGTGGGCAATCCAATTCCAGGGATTCTGACGCCCTCTTCTGGCCATTACAGGCACTGCATACACATGGTGCATGTACATATGACCAGGCAAAACCATAAGCATAAAAAAAAGTATACCTAAAAGACAAAAATTGAGAGACTGAAGAGATGATGGTTTGGTGGTTCAGAGCATTGGCTGCTCTTCCAGAGGTCCTGAGTTCTATTCCCAGCAACCACATGGTAGCTCACAACCATCTATAACCTGATACCCCATTCTGTCATGCATGCACACATGTAAGTAGAACACTTAAATACATAAATAAATCTTTCTTGGGGGGGGGGGTTTCGAGAGAGGGTTTCTCTGTAGCTTTGGAACCTGTCCTAGAACTCGCTCTGTAGACCAGGCTCTGCCTCCGGAGGACTGGAATTAAAGGTGTGTGCCACCATAATAAACAATAAATAAACAAATCTTTAAAAATGATCTGCCCGGAATAATAACTGAACAAATCTTTACGGAAAAAAAAAAAAGCTAAATGGGCCAGGCATGGTGGTGCACACCTTTAGTCCCAAGCATCTGGGAGGCAGTGGCAGGTGGATCTCAGTGAGTTCGAGGTCAGCATGGTCTACAGAGCGAGTTCCAGGACAGCCAAGGCTACACAGAGAAACCCTACCTCAAAAAACCAAAATGATAATAATAATAAATACTAACCTGGTGACTTCCACACACAGTGAGTGCATGTATACCAGTACACATTCACACAGAAATACACATACGAGCATGTACAATGAAAAAGGAAGGCTGAAGATAGAGGAGCATCTACTTAGCTTCAATGCCTTCAATATGCCTGCCCCCTAAGGAAAAGAAAACCCCACGTGCTGAAATCCCAGCCCTTGGGAGGGAGAGAACCGTTGGTGCCCAGCTGTGCTGGATTACACAGAAAGACCCTATCTACCCCCACTCCCACGCCCAGCCACAGAGCCCGCAATAATGCTGCCGACTCCCTCACCTGTGCACCCAGCCCCTGACAATTACAAATCAAACCTCCATCAAACCTCCGCTCCTGTGAGCGGCCCTCTCACCGCGACCATTTCCGTGTGTGTTCGCTAAGACCATCCACGTTATCTTATACAACCGAAGTGCCGTTATCAAAACCAGGAAATCCCATGTTGATACAAGTCTACTATCTAATCCACAGACTGTTCACATTTCATCGGTTGTCCCAAGACGTCCTTTGACTCCCTGCCTACAGAACAGCCCCCCCCCCCAGGCGCCCGTGGTCTCTCAGGACCCCGCCAGGCCTGCAGTTGGTGGCTTTGTCACACAGCCCACACCATGTTTGAAAATTCCTCCTCTGAGCGTCCACACCTCACCTCTTGTCAGCAGCTCTGTGCCTCCAGACCCAGGGGACGGCCGGACTCTTTCCAGGGCCTTGTAAAACCTTAAATAAACTAGGCGAACTAATTTCACTTTGACCACGATCTTGTTAAAATTCCTGAAAAAAAGTTAACTCATTGGGCCCGAAGTACCTTAACAAAAGCCAGGCTGTGCTCTCCCGCCTCCGTCAGCTCCTCCAAGTCTTTTATGTGCTCTCTAATGATTTTTTACAAATACTTTCTCTTGCCCTTAAAGTTCGATTAATTGAATTTTAATTCAGTGGGCTTGCTCTCTCAAGCAGCCCAGTCTGGCAGGTGGAACCTTACCGGTAGGACCGAATTAGGGTTTTTGTTCAAGCGCAGCGGGACTGTGAGGGTGGTACGCTGTTGGGATCGTAGTGAAGAGTCCCTTTTCTGTCTCTCCTAAGGAAGAAATCTGTGTGTTAGCTGCCAACCTGGATCGAGTTACACAGACTCAGTGGACCCACGACCTCTTTCCTGGGGCCCACGTCATAGTCACATTCTTTGTTCCATTATCTTTCCTTGTTTCTCCTTCTTTTGGTTTTTCAAGACAGGGTTTCTCTGTAGCCTGCTCTGGAACTAGCTCTTGTAGACCAGGCTGGCCTCGAACTCACAGAGACCCCCTCCCCCTCTGCCTCCCGAGTGCTGGGATTGAAGGCGTGCACCACCACTGCCCAGCTTGTTTCTGTTTTACAAAAAATTACTTGTGGCTTTCACAGAGAAACCTTGCCTCGAAAAGCCAAAAACAAACAAACAAGCAAGCAAACAAACAAATAAATAATAAAATTTAGGGTCTGGAAAGATGGTTCAGTCATTAAGAGCACTTGACTGTTTTTCCAGTTTCTGAGTTAAATTCCCAGCAAACACATGGTGGCTCACGACCATCTGTAATGAGATCTGGTGCCCTCTTCTGGTCTGCACACAGAATATTATACTCATAGTAAATCTTTTTATTTATTTATTTATTTATTTATTTATTTATTTATTTATTTATTGTGTATACAATATTGTGTCTGTATATGCCTGCAGGCCAGAAGAGGGCATCAGACCTCATTACAGATGGTTGTGAGCCACCATGTGGTTGCTGGGAATTGAACTCAGGACCTTTGGAAGAACAGGCAATGCTCTTAACCACTGAGCCATCTCTCCAGCCCCCGTAAATCTTTTTTTTAATTAAATAAAAATTAATTGTATTTTTAATTTTGTATATAATATGTCTGCTTGTAAGTACATGCACACATGAGTGCAGATGCCCAAGGAGTTGTCCAGAAGGGGTGTAGGGTCTCCCTGGAGCAAGAGTTACAGGAGATTATGAGCCGACTGATGCGGGTGCTGGGAACCAAACTTGGGTCCCGAGTCATTTCTCCACACTGGGCCTGCCAGCTTTAAACTTCACTCGGCCTGAGGAGCGAGTTCAGAAGATAGAACTTTTTTTTTCTAGGCCACCACCGCCCGGCCTAGAAACACTTTGTCACTAAACATACTGACTCGTGTTGTGTTCAATACCTAGGACCCACAAGATAGGAGACAACCCGCTCCTGCCAGGTGCCCTTTGACCTCCACTCATCCCACGGCAAACACAGAGGCCCTCACAGGGGCCGCCCCTCTGTCTCTCTCCATTGTGCCAGCACAAATAAATGCAATTATTACTTTTACTATTGTTATTATTATTTGCTTTTTGAGAAAGGGGTTCTCTGTGTTGGCTGTCTTGGAACTCGCTTTGTAGATCAGGCTGGCTTTGAACACAGAGATCTGCCTGCCTGAACCACCACCACCTGGCAAAACATTTTTTGTTTGTTTGTTCCAAATAGGGTTTCTTGTTTCTCTGTGTAACAGCCTTGGTTGTCCTAAAATCCTCTTTGTAGACCAGGCTGGCCTCAGACTCACAGAGATCCCCCTGCCTCTGCCTCCCGAGTGCTGGGATTAAAGGTTTGTGCCCCCTCCACCCAGCAAAAGGGCGATTTTTGATTGTGTGTGCAGCCATGTGCATGCTTCATACATACACGTGTGAAAGTGAGGGACAGCGTTTCGGGAGGAGACTCTCCCCTTCCACCTTGATTTTAGACGCAGGGTCTACTTCTGTCACCGTATTTTTGAACTTCTGGACATTTCTCCTTTCTCTGAGGCCCACTTAGCCGAGGTTACACCAAATCTGGCCACCACCACCCCTTTTTAAGACGGTTTTCGCCGGGCGGTGGCAGCTCTCGGGAGGCAGAGGCAGGTGGATCTCTGTGAGTTTGAGGCCAGCCTGGTCTACAAGAGCTAGTTCTAGGACAGGAACCAAAAAGCTACGGAGAAACCCTGTCTCGAAAATCCAAAAAAAAAAAAAAAAGACGTTTTCCTTTTTTAATTTATTTACTGTGTATACAGTGTTCTGCCTGAAGAGGACACCAGATCTCATTACCCATGGTTGTGAGCCACCATGTGGTTGCTGGGAATTGAACTCTATGGCTCTGTTTGTTTGTTTTTTGGAGACAAGGCTTCCCAAGAAGCTTTAAATCACTCATGGTAATTCTTCTGCCTCAGCCACTTAGGAACTGGGATCACAGACTTAACACCAGTTGTGGTGACTGAGTCAGAGCAGAGAATCAAATGTGAGCCGGGCGGTGGTGATGCTCAGGAGGCAGAGGCCGACGGATCTCTGTGAGTTCGTGGCCAGCCTGGTCTACAGGCTGAGGATGGTCTACAGTCATGATGATATAGAGAGACCCTATCTCAAACCCCTCCCCAAAAAACAAAACAAAAAACACCCAAGAATCCCCAAACCATACCAAACCAAGCAAAGCAAATGAGAAAACTCCGAAGACACATGTCTTCCTGTCTCCTGCCATCCACTGCCACCGTCGTGTTCTTCCAGTCCTCTGGTCCAGCCAAAAGAAGGGTGTCTACCTGATCACTGTGAGAAGAGCAAACATCACTCTGTTCCCAGCCTCTAAATGGCAGATCATACCTGTCCCCAGTTCCAGGGGCTCCAACACCCTCTTCTGGCCTCCACGGCTCCTGCGTTCATGCGGTACATAGACACACAGGCAGGCAAACACGTATACACACCTGGTAAGTTTTTTTAAATGAAAATTTTAATATTGAGAATTTCACGGGTGTATATCGTGTGTTTCAATTGTTTCCACCCCAGTCCACCCTCCAGCCCTGGATTCCTGCTCCACACTCCCCTTACCTTACTGCCCACGGAGTCCAATGAGGACTGCTGCACATATGTGCCCGGGTGTGGAGCCGTCTCCCGGAGCATGGCAACCTGCCAGGGAACATGTACCTAGAGAAAGCTGAGTCTTACAGGGACATTTTATTTATGTTTTATAAATAAAGCTCGCCTAGAGACCAGAAGATAAAACTAAGCCACTAGTGGCCTTAATCCCAGAATTTGGGAGACAGAGGCAGATGGATCTCTGTGAGTTCAAGGCTACCCTGGGCGACTCAAGATCAATGCAGAAACAGATGCAGGTGGTGGTGACTCACACCGTTAATCCCACCACTAAAGAGGGAATATAAGACATGGGATGAGATAAGAACTCCTTCTCTTTTAGTCTGAGGATCTCTTAGCGGTAAGAGCTCTCTAGTGGCTTGGCTGTTCTTCAGGTTGAACCTGAATATCTGTCTCTGGGTTTTTATTATTCGTGCTACAGACTCTGAGTTCAATTCCCAGCAACCACATGATAACTCAAATCATCAATAATGATATCCGGTGCCTTCTTCTGACATGCAGGCAGAACACATATACATAATAAATGCATTTATTTTTTAAAAAAGAAGGAGCTGGTCAGTGGTGGTGTATGCCTTTAATTGCAGCACTCGGGAGGCAGAGGCAGGCAGATCTCTGTGAGTTCGAGGCCAGCCTGGTCTACAAAGCTAGTTCCAGGACAGGCTCCAAAGTTACAGAGAAACCCTGTCTTGAAAAAAACAAACAAACAACAACAACAAAAAAAAAACCAAAAAAAAAGAAAGAAAGAAAGAAAACTGACTCTCCCAATTACACAGTTTTCGTTTTATTTCTTTTACATTATTTTTTGGGTGTGAGTGTTTTGCCTGGATGTATGTCTGCACACCACTGAAAGGGAAGTGCTTGCCAAAAGAGGGACTTGGGTCTCCTGGAACTGGAGTCACAGATGGTTGGCCATCAAGTGGGTGCCGGGAACTGAACTCATATCTTTTGCAAAAGCAGCAAGTTCTCTTAACTGCTGACGCATCTCTCATATATAATCACACACACACACACACACACACACACACACACACACACACACACACAGAGTCTCACTATGTAGTTTTGGCTAGCCTTGAGCTCACAGAGGGACAGGCATCCTCGTTGCTCCATCTGCCACATTCTTCTGTCTCTAACTGCCCCCTGTGCTATGGAGGGAACCCAGGGCCATTGGACTAAACACCAAACCTCAGTCTTGTTCTACTCCTTGGGTTGGGCTCCCCCTCTTTGCTCTAAATTTGACTTGGGGCTCTTTGGGACTCAGCCCATGGCAGGGACCTCCCCTTCAGTTCTGCTCTAGAGCTGAGCAACATGCTTTGCCAGGAGCAGTTCCTAGATGGAGCCCATTGACAAACACAAATAAATGGATGAATGAAAGAACATAAATAGATAGAAATCAAATTCAGGCAGTGGTGGCAAATGCCTTTAATCCCAGCACAGAGAGGTAGAGGCAGGCAGATAGATCTCTATGAATTCAAGACCTGCCTGGTCTGCAGAGACAGTTCCAGGACAGCCAGAGCTACACAGAAAAACCCTGTCTTGAAAAAAAACGGGGTGGTGATGGCACACGCCTTTAATCTCAACTCTTGGGGGGCAGAGGCAGGTGGGTCTCTGAGTTCAAGGTCAGCCTGGTCTACAAAGTGAGTTCCAGGGTTACACAGAGAAACCTGTCTTGAGACATTAAAAAACAAACAAACAGCCGGGCGGTGGTGGCGCACGCCTTTAATCCCAGCACTCGGGAGGCAGAGGCAGGCGGATCTCTGTGAGTTCGAGACCAGCCTGGTCTACAGAGCTAGTTCCAGGACAGGCTCCAAAGCCACAGAGAAACCCTGTCTCGAAAAACCAAAAAAAAAAAAAAAAAAAAACAAAAAACAAACAAACAAACAAAAAACAAACAAATGAGACTGATTGACCTAAGAATTTCACTTTTCTTTAATTTAATTATTGTTTTAATTATAATATTGTTTTAATATATTATTTTTCAATTATTATTTTTACACTATAGCAACTGGAGAAGTATGTTATATATTATGTATTACTGTTGTTTCTTTTTTTTTTTTTTGTTAGACAATTACAATTCTTTGTAATTGGCTGACCTGAACTCACAAAGATCTGCCTACCTCTGCCTCTGGAGTGTCAGAATTAAAGTCACAGGCAACCACATCTTTTGGCCTTGCTTGTATTTTTTAAAAATAATTTTATTTTATGTGCATTGTGTTTTGCCTGCATGTATGTCTGTGTGAGGACATTGGATCCCCTGGAACTGGAGTAATAGACAGTTGTGAGCTGCCATGTAGTTGCTGGGAATTGAACCCAGGTCCTCTGGAAGAGAAGTCAGTGCTCTTAACCTCTGAGCCATCCCTCTAGCTCTATATTTTGTGTTTTGTGTATGGTGTTTTGCTTGCATAAATGTCTGTGCATCACTTACAATTCCTAGGAAGACCAGAAGAGGGCATCAAATCCCCTGGAACTGGTGTTACAGATGGCTGTGGTCACGTGGGACACTTGAATCCTGGTCTTATAGAAAAGCAGCCAGCATTTAACTGTTGAGCCATCTTCCCAGTCCCTGTTGTTTGACTTTTGTTTCTTTTTTTAAAGGTATAGTTATTTTTTGTTTACAGTGTTCTGCTCGCATGTATACCTACATAGAAGAGGGCACAAGATCTCATGCTGAGAGCCACCAGTTGGTTGCTGGGAATTGAACTAGGGACCTGTGGAAGAGCAGCAGCCCAGTTGTTTGATTATTTTGTGACAAGTTCTCACTCCATAGTTCAGGCTGACCTAGAACTCATTATGTAGCCAAGCTTGAATTCTGAGTAATCAGGTGCTTGAGAGCACTGGCTGCTCTTCCAGAGGTCCTGAGTTCAATTCCCAGCAACCACATGGTGACTCACAGCTATCTGTAATGAGATCTGGCGCCCTCTTCTGGCCTGCAGGCAGACATGCAGACAACACATATACATAATAAATAAATCTTTAAACAAACTTTTTTTCAGTAATCCTCCTGCCTCACTCAGTCTAGTGACTCCAAGTGTTATAGGTGTGTGTCATAATGTTCAGCTGAAGGACTTATTAATAATGGTATGTATCCAATTAATAGATGCTTGCCTGAACCAGTCACGGCATAAAGCCATAAAATTTTGTTGTTAACAATACCTCGAGGACTTAGGTAAGGCGTTTTCTTTTCTTAACCATTCTTCAGAACTCAGGCAGAAAAGCCTCAAAAGAGTACAAAAATGGGTTTATGTCATCACCCACAGAACAAAGATAAGTGATGGAATCGAAGCAAATAAATAAAATACATTAAATACTGTGTTACGGCAAAAATAAAAAAAAAAACAAACGGAAAAACAAAAAGCTGAAGACAGTGGACGAAACATTTACTCAGCTAAAATCATTAACCACGTAAGTGATGGGAGTAAAACAAAGTCATATAAAACGAATTAGCTGAAGAATTAGTTGAATAAGTAAAACGGAAAAAATAGAAGAAATGAAAATAAACGAATAAAGCAAGCTCAGCTAACATGAAGAAAACTGGGTAAATTTTTTGGCGGCCTGGGTGACTTAAGAGGCGGGTCTGCGCCGCGTCGTCGCTAGCGGGTGCTCGGTGTGCCGGGGTCCACGCGGGTCCCCACCAGTGTCCGGAGCCTCTGCCCCTCCGTTCCTTCCCGAGGGGATCCGGCAGGCAGGCAGTCGCACGGCTTTGCACGGTGTCTCTGTCCCGGTTGTCCCCGCAGGAAAAGCTTTGGAAGTCGTGGGAAGCGTCGCGTCGTGTGCAGGATACACTGGTCACAAGAACAGACGCGCAGCTGGACCACAGATGTTCCAATGACTGGACTTCCTTGGTGGGACCATTCACAATAAAGTTGTTTCTCATACATTAACGGGTGAACATTTAAGTGTGGAATGAAAACTCCCCAACTGCCTGCTGCCTGGGTTCGCTTCCTGAGGCTTCAGCGGAGCCGTGGATGATGGCAAGCCGTTGGCAGCCGGCCATTGCGGGAGTCCCAGAAGTCCCCACCAGGGCCGCTTTGGGGGTAGGGGGTGGGGACAGGGGCAGCTCACATGCTAATGTGGCAGTGACAATCGTGCTGGGCGCCTCTGCGCCTGGGGAGGCCGAGGCAGAACAAAGCATTAGCGTTTTCTCCATGTGAAAGGACCGCATTCCTAGGCCTGGAGCGCGGCCCTCCCCATTCACACCGGGGACCACACAGGGCGCCTCACGCGCCAAATGCTGGAAGGTTCGTTTCAGCTTTTCTTTTGACCCGGGCGATGCATACGAAATGTAGATATTTCCCTAAACGCAGGCTTTGACATTTAATGCGTTCCTAAGTAGTCTGAAATGTGGACAGGATTAGGAGGAGGCTGGGGGCCCACCGGGACACTCGGGCAAATCCCCCTAAATCCTCCAAGACAATTGTGTGTCACCACACGGATTCGTTTTGCCCCAAATGAGGGGGCTAATGAACTTCACTGCAGCCTCCCGTGGCAGCCCACTCGTACCCGGCCCGGAACGCTGCTCCCCTCCGGCTTTGTGTCGGCTTGTTTACCTTAGGCCGGGCCAGCTGCCTCCCAGGATCCAGTCTCACCACTAACCCACCTATCCCGGGCCTTTTTTCAACTCTTACTCACAAGATCCTGAGGGTCATGGATCCCGAGGCCCCTTGAACCTTGGGGCTCTTACAGGCCACCCCATCTCAGGCTCCTTGTGTCACTGCCATGCGCAGAAAGAAAAATACCATATTATTTTATTTTATAGGTCTGAGTGTTTTGCCTGTGTGCTGTGTCCATGGAGGCCAGAAGAGGGCGCTGGATCCGGGAAACGAGCTACAGGTGATGTTGAGCCACCACGTGAGTTCTGGGACTCGAACCCAGGTACTCTGAATGGACAAAGGCTCTAAGCCATATAGCCATC
Source organism: Microtus pennsylvanicus (assembly GCF_037038515.1). Classification (NCBI taxonomy): domain Eukaryota; kingdom Metazoa; phylum Chordata; class Mammalia; order Rodentia; family Cricetidae; genus Microtus; species Microtus pennsylvanicus. The sequence continues at coordinate 9,937,228 of NC_134581.1, read as the reverse complement.
CCTGCAAACCTCCCCCCTCCTGCCACCTTCTCACCCGACCCCCCATTTGAGACAGAGTTTCATTATGAATACCTGACTGGCCTGGAACTTTTTTTTTTTTTTTTTTTCGAGACAGGGTTTCTCTGTGGCTTTGGAGCCTGTCCTGGAACTAGCTCTGTAGACCAGGCTGGTCTCAAACTCACAGAGATCCGCCTGCCTCTGCCTCCCGAGTGCTGGGATTAAAGGCGCGTGCTACCATCGCTCGGTCTGGCCTGGAACTTGACATGTAGACCAGGCTGGCTTCACTCTCCAGATTTCAAGGCTTGTGTACCACACAGAGCAAATTTTTCTTTTCTCTTCTTTCTTTCTTTCTTTCTTTCTTTCTTTCTTTCTTTCTCTTTCTTTTCTTCTTCTTCTTCTTCTTCTTCTTCTTCTTCTTCTTCTTCTTCTTCTTCTTCTTCTTCTTCTTCTTCTTCTTTTTGCAAATTTTTCTTAAAAGAAAAAAATTATTCCAGCAAGGTGGCACACACCTTTAATTCCAGAATCTGGGAGGCAGAGATAGGTGTCAGTTTGAGGCTAGTCTGGTCTACATGATGAGTTCCAGGACAGCTGGAATACAGAGAGACCCTGTTTCAAAGAAAACACCACTACTGTTCTGGTTTAAGTAAAATGCTGCGGATACCCAAGTGGCTGCAGTGGGCCATGAGACCACGCTGTAGGTCCCCAAAGTGGCGGTAGGCAGGGATCACGAGAGCAGCCAGTCCCAGGCAGGGATGGCACAGTTCCCCAAGTGGCTGCAGCAGGCCACAAGTCCCAGGCAATGTGCTGCTTAGTGGATGAGAGACCTCAATGAGGCAGCGAGTCCCACGAGGAGAGACAGATGGGCACTCCACGAGACCACACCACAGGTCTCTGAAGGTGGTTGGTCCTGGGCAGGGAGCCATGCGGAGGGCAAGAGACAGACTACAGACAGGCACGCCATGGAGGGTGAAGTTGGATATTTATTTAGTGGGTTATGGAAGGGAAGAAGAGAAGGGGGAAGAAAGGAGAAAGAGAGAGAGAGAGAATGGGGGGAAAGGGAGAAGTGAGGAGAAGGGAGAGACAGAAGCTGACTCTTCCAGAGAGATGGAAAAGGAAGAGATTCAGGCTGGTAGCTGAAGATCAGCTGGATGGGGAGGGAGTGGGCGTGGCTTGTCTCTTAAAGGAACAGAGCAGACCATTACAACCACCACCACCTCAAAAAAATGAAAACAAAAAACAAAGCAAAATTTCCTTGGGGAGGTGAGATGTCTGGGGTTTGATTCTCAATACCATGAAAAACAAAATGTGCTGTAGACTTTTGTAGTTTCAACAGAAAACCTTACTGAATGAAAATGGATGAAAAGAGGGCTGGAGAGATGGCTCAGTGGTTAAGAGCATTGCCTGCTCTTCCAAAGGTCCTGAGTTCGATTCCCGGCAACCACATGGTGGCTCACAACCATCTGTAATGAGGTCTGCTGCCCTCTTCTGGTTTGCAGACACACACAGACAGAGTATTGTATACTGTATATATAATAAATAAATAAATGAATGAATAAATATTTAAAAAAAAAAGAAAATGGGCGAAAAGAGAAAAATTTATTCCAAACTGCTAAGACAGTCTCTGTTGTGAGCTGTGATGGGGCTTGTGAGCAGGGACTGAGGGAGCCAAGAGGCTGGCATTGACCTTGATGAATTAATAGGCACCACAGTTCTGCTAATGAAGGGCCACAGGTTCCTCTTGCCAGAGATAAAGAGAATAACTCCCTTTTTAGCAAGCAGAAACTTTCTTCAAGGCCCTGAGGGAATGATGGCTTTTGTTTTAGGGGACCAGACACTTTCCAGCCCTGGATGTCTTCAGGGAGCACCCAAGAGAAAGAGGCTTTGGGGGCTGGAAGGGTGAATGAAGAACACTATATACGGAAACTGTAAGGGTCAGTCTAGCAACTGAGTGGCCCAAGGCATCACCCTTCAGGGGAAATGAAAACTCTTTCTGGGGGAGGGGAGGAAGGGAAGTGGGGAGACTGAAGCTGGAAGCCTATAAGCTCAGCATTCAGGAGGTGGAGGCCAGAGGGTCACAGCTCAGTGGTACCCTCTGACTGGAAGATGCTGTGGTGTTTTTTTTTTTTTTTTTTCTTTTTCGAGACAAGGTTTCTCTGTGGTTTTGGAGCCTGTCCTGGAACTAGCTCTTGTAGACCAGGCTGGTCTCGAACTCACAGAGATCCTCCTGCCTCTGCCTCCCGAGTGCTGGGATTAAAGGCGTGCGCCACCACCGCCCGGCTGCTGTGGTGTTTTGAAAAAGAACGGCCGCCATAGGCTCATATATTTGAATGCTTGGTTATCAGGAATGGCACTATTTGAGAGGGATTAGGAGGTGTGGCCTTGTTGGAAGAAGTGTGCCACTGGAGGTGGACTTTTGAGTCCCCAAGGGCCAAAGCCAGGCCCAGTCTCTCTCTCTCTTTGCATAAGGATCAGGATGTAGCTATCAGCCCCATCCTGTCCCCAGCACCACCTCTGCCTGTCACTATGCTTCCCTACCACAAAGATAATGATAAAACCTCTGAAACTATGCCAGCTCCAATTAAATGCTTCCATGTATAACAGTTTCTGTGGTCATGGTGTCTCTTTACAGTCACAGAGCAGTGGCTAAGCAGCTACTACAACATAGCTAAGTAAACGAAGTTTGCTTGCTGCTCTTCCAGGGAACCATAGTTGCCAGCACTCAGGTCCGGTGGCCCAGAACTGTTGGTAACTCTGCTCCAAGGGATTCACTGTTGTCTTCTGGCTTCCTGGCCACTTCTATGCATGTGCACATATACACAAAAATAAGAATTACAGACCCTGTAGGAGCTGGGGCACAAAAATAGGAACAGTAACAACAACCAGGCCTTCAGCCTCTTTGCAACCTCCGAACTAGTTTGTCTTCTCTTGCTGTGACCAACACCATGACAGATACCAAAACCAAAGCAACTTGGGGAGGAAAGGGCCTATTTTGTCTTCGGATTCCCAGTCAGTCCATCACTGAATGATGTCAGGGCAGGAATTCAAGAAGGAGCAGGGGCAGGAGACATGGAGAAACACTGTTCTGTGCTTGCTCCCAGACTCAAGTTGGCTCAAGTTGTTTTTTGTTTTTGTTTTTTTTTTCTCCAAGACAGGTTTCTCTGCATAGCCCTGGCTGTCCTAGAACTCACTCTGTAGACCAGGCTGGCCTCGGACTCAACTCCCAGAGATCTGTCTGCCTCTGCCTCCCGAGTGCTGGGATGAAAGGTGTGCACCACCGCTGGTCTGGTCTACACTCCCTGTCCAGCAGTGGTAACACCCACAATGGGCTGGGCCCTCCCATATCAATCAACAATCAAAGCACAGGGACATTTTCTCCAGCAATGTTCCCTCTTCCCAGGTCACTGGTTTGTGTGGAGCTGACAAACACCAACCAGCACAGGTCATTTTCTTCCATGGTGTGGAAAGACCAAGGTATCCACGCCACAGTCAACAAAACTCAGGCACAAGACCAAAGTTGCCTGAGAAATGGTGGTGCATGCCTTTAATCCCAGCAGAAGCCGAGGATCTTTGTGAGTTCTAGGCCAGCAGCCAGGGCTACACAAAGATACTCCGTCTTGAAAAACAAAACAAAGGGGCTGGAGAGTTGACTCAGTGGTTAAGAGCACTGGCTGCTCTTCCAGTGGACCCAGGTTCAATTCCCAGCACCCACATGACAGCTCGCTGCTGTCTGCAATTCCAGCTCCAAGACACTCGACACTCTCACACAGACATACAAACAGGCAAAACACCAACACACATAAAATAAAAATAAATGTAAAAAAGAAAAGCAAAACAAAAAAGACAACCAGACTATAGAGAGAAACCCTACCCAGGATGGGGGGTGGAGATGGCGGGGAGAACCTGGTTCCAGGTCAAGTCTGTCTCAGCAAGAGAATCAAGACCTCAAGCCAAAGACTGACTCGGAGGTCCATGACATCATCAGTTGCTTTTCTTCTTCTTCTTCTTCTTCTTCTTCTTCTTCTTCTTCTTCTTCTTCTTCTTCTTCTTCTTCTTCTTCTTCTTCTTCTTCTTCTTCTTCTTCTTCTTCTTCTTTTTAAAAGATTTATTTATTTATTATGTATACAATATTCTGTCTGTGTGTATCCCTGCAGGCCAGAAGACAGCACCAGACCCCATTACAGATGGTTGTGAGCCACCATGTGGTTGCTGGGAATTGAACTCAGGACCTCTGGAAGAGCAGTCAGTGCTCTCAACCTGAGCCATCTCTCCAGCCCCATCAGTTGCTTTTCTTCTGGTGGCTTCTAAGAACAAGGGTTCAGAGGCAGCAGAGGGTGAATGGATTCATCTAGTCTGTGGGCCAGACTTCTGCACTGTGATCCCATTGTATTTTAATTATTATTTTTATTATCTTTACTTACAATTTTTTTTTACATTTATTTGTGTGTTGTATTTATGCCACAGAACAGGTGCCCATAGAACTGTCTGCAGCAATTGGTTCTCTCCTCCCACCACATGGGAGCTCAGGGCTAATATCACGCTTTCTGGTTTGTTGGTAAATGCCTTTTCCCACTGAAACATTTCATCTGCCCTTTTTTGTTTTGTTTTATTTTTTTTTTTTTTCGAGACAGGGTTTCTCTGTGTAGCTTTGGAGCCAGCCCATCCTGGCACTTGCTCTGTAGACCAGGCTGGCCTTGAATTTACAGAGATCTGCCTGTCTCTGCCTCCAGA